>NW_027413187.1:0-132073 GCF_048544455.1 Silene latifolia | reverse complement strand
TGGCGTAAGTTGGTTTATTTGAATTATTTAAATTCCCTCTCGTGTTTTATATCACGTAATTCGTTAAATATCGTTCATTTCTATATTCTTCTCACATGATTTATAATTATGAAGTACATTTATTAATTATCTCATTTGTCTATGAAATGACATGTTTCCATTTTAATGAGTCCAATTTTATTATTCATGCCTTGTGAGTAGTAAATGGTTTATCTTACATTTGAGTCATTTATAATTGAATGCTTGTTTTGCTTATTATAAATGGTATGTTAAAGTTTATTTACATTCTTATTCAAGTGACAAATATTGAAGAAATGAGTTACTTATTCATGTTCATGAATATAATTTGGTATGAAATGTCTTACTTGGATTATCATCTGCTCATTACATGTATTAGTCTCATTCCAATTTGATTCGTATCATTTTGAAATATTCATTTGGTTGAATTGTATTCTTATGATAATGCCTTTATGCTATACCTTTTTGCTTGACTTATTTATACGCCTCTTTCGGACTGTCCTTCCGATTGTGGGTTGATGTTGTCGTTAATCCATCAAACACATTTATAATCTCAACAAACAACTAGATAGTGGTTAAGTCGAGGTCGATCCACGGGACGGTGTGCTTTGGGTTCTAAGTCTATCTATCTCAATTTATGCTAGTGTCATAATTGTTGGGGTTTGGAGTTGATGAGTCTAAGCTAATGAAAGCAATAAAGTAAAACAAGCAATAAATTAAAAGATGAAAACAAATGATTAACAATACTAGGGTGTTGTAATACTCCAAATATTTTGGTTATATTCTTTAGGTTAGTTTTATTATTTTAAAATTATTTATTTATTTGAATTTATTTAATTTATTCTATTTTACTATTTTATTTTGAAAAGAATTTAGAGTCCTAAAAATATTAGATCAAGCCCAAAATCTAACTTCTTTTTCCGTATTAATAACCACGATACAATTCTATCCATGAAACCTATATTCTAGGTAATTTGGCACTAATCCCAAGTTCTCTTAATGTCGCCGCCTATCTCCTATGCTCCTACTCTCAAACCTGCTATTTCATGTTGGCCAAACAATATCTCTAGATATTCAAAATTCGTTTGAATACATCTTGTTCCCACGTTCCTATGTTCAATAATTTCTATGTGTGGTGCTTTACTTCAGACACGTTGGCCATTATCGAATTGTTCCAATCCGTTAAAGGTAACACGATTCTACCGATCCTAATATTCGTATTATTATTCGGGGTTATATGTTATATTTGTTAATTGTTATTGACTAATTGGACTAATGTGCTTAAGTTTTAATAGTGATGTACTGCTTTTGTTGTTGTTACTTACCTAATATATTATTAGTTACGGATATATATTTTCTATTTAATAGATTTGTCTTTTGGTGAGATGGAATATCTTATTCTAAGAGAGAATCTTTGTATAATGAAAAGTTTGGCCGTTGTGCTCACATTCGTGTATAAGCAATTGTGTTTGATTGGAATTTAGGCAGAGATTATTACGTGGCTTTTAATGGTATACAAACCAAGATTTGTTAAGCGTTATTACGTACACGAGGATGAGATAAGCTTTGCAATTTTATGAGATTTCAGAGTTGAGAGTATGGTCTTTGTGCCGCAAATAGACGTATAAAGAATTGGAATTTCAGATTTTGACTTTTAGTTCCTTATTGTGTTTAAATTGTCTTTTCCTTTGACCTTGACTCGTGGGTGAGTAGCTCGGAGTTTATACTCTAAGTGTTGAGCACGGTTCTTTGAACCTTGACGATATTGAAATTGAGATTGAGATTGGTTACTGGTATTGAGTTATGAGGTCGTTGTGCCATATTGTGTTTACGGTCCAGAGTGACCCTGGTTATTGAGTTATATTATGAGATTGGAATTGACATTGAGATGGATATATTGTTTCGCGGTTTTATCCGCCAGTTCACTCACCCCTTGTCATTGGTCTTAGGGTTGACGATGAGAATAAGATACTTGGTTACTAATGAGTGTGATAATATGAGACGGAGTAATGAGTGAGATGGAGTATTGAGTTGATATTGAGCTAATTATTGGGATAAGGGAGTGCGTTATTTTGTGGAAATAGAATGGAGTTGGTCCGTTGGTTTTAGTTACTAGTTAGTTGATGGGGAGTGTTTTTATTATTCTCTATGTTTATTTTTATTTTTACATGTCTGTGTTTCCACACCATGACCAAAAACTATTGTGCTTATATTGAGGTATTATCTGTTACTCAGCTTTCCGCCTGACGTGTTTTCTCCCTTCTGGGCTACTCGTCATGGGGGTAGTTCCTTTCTGTCTTCTGGTTTTATTTCAGGTTTCTTCCGCTGCAGTTCAAAAGGATTTTATTTCAAGTGAAGATTTTATTTAAAGTCTTGTAAAAGTTTTTGGTTCCATTTGTATTTTATTTATTTTTTAAAAGGATTTGTAATAAGAGAATTTGTATATTAATTATAATATCCCTATATTTTGGCGTGTTTTATATGTAAAAGTTAGTTTTATTTTAGCCGAAAATCAGGGTGTTACAATTGGTATCAGAGCTTTGGGTTTCTTTCTTGGTTAGGTGTTAAGATCGTCACATCTTGACACCGCCGATTTCACTTTTAAAATCTTTCTAAGTTTTTGTGACACAAACTTGTTTTGAATTTTTAAGTTCGAAGACGAACTTTATTTTTTTAAGGAGGGTGGAATGTAATACCACTCGAAGTTTAAACTTGTTTTGTTTTTTTAAACTTGAACTTCGGGGACGAAGTTTCTTTTAAGAGGGGAGGAATGTAATACTCCTAATATTTTGGTTATTTTCTTTAGGTTAGTTTTATTTTTTTAAAATTATTTATTTATTTGATTTTATTTAATTTATTCTATTTTACTATTTTATTTGGAAAAGAATTTAGAGTCCTAAAAATATTAGATCAAGCCCAAAATCCAACTTCTTTTTCCGTATTAATAACCACGATACAATTCTATCCATGAAACCTATATTCTAGGTAATTTGGCACTAATCCCAAGTTCTCTTAATATCGTCGCCTATCTCGTATGCTCCTACTCTCAAACTTGCTATTTCATGTTGGCCAAACAATATCTCTACATATTCAAAATTCATTTGAATACTTCTTGTTCCCACGTTCCTATGTTCAATAATTTCTATGCGTGGTGCTTTACTTCAGACACGTTGGCCATTATCGAATTGTTCCAATCCGTTAAAGGTAACACGATTCTACCGATCCTAATATTCGTATTATTGTTCGGGGTTATATGTTATATTTGTTAATTGTTATTGACTAATTGGACTAATGTGCTTAAGTTTTAATAGTGATGTACTGCTTTTGTTGTTGTTACTTACCTAATATATTATTAGTTACGGATATATATTTTCTATTTAATAGATTTGCCTTTTGGTGAGATGGGATATCTTATTCTAAGAGAGAATCTTTGTATAATGAAAAGTTTGGCCATTGTGCTCACATTCGTGTATAAGAAATTGTGTTTGATTGGAATTTAGGCAGAGATTATTACGTGGCTTTAATGGTATACAAACCAAGATTTGTTAAGCATTATTACGTACACGAGGATGAAATAAGCTTTGCAATTTTATGAGATTTCAGAGTTGAGAGTATGGTCTTTGTGCCGCAAATAGACGTATAAAGAATTAGAATTTCAGATTTTGAGTTTTAGTTCCTTATTGTGTTTAAATTGTCTTTTCCTTTGACCTTGACTCGTGGGTGAGTAGCTTGGAGTTTATACTCTTAAGTGTTGAGCACGGTTCTTTGAACCTTGACGATATTGAAATTGAGATTGAGATTGGTTACTGGTATTGAGTTATGAGGCCGTTGTGCCATATTGTGTTTACGGTCCAGAGTGACCCTGGTTATTGAGTTATATTATGTGATTGGAATTGACATTGAGATGGATATATTGTTTCGCGGTTTTATCCGCCAGTTCACTCACCCCTTGTCATTGGTCTTAGGATTAACGATGAGAATACGATACTTGGTTACTAATGACTGTGATAATATAAGACGGAGTAATGAGTGAGATGGAGTATTGAGTTGAGATTGAGCTAATTATTGGGATAAGAGAGTGTGTTATTTTGTTGAAATAGAACGGAGTTGGTCCGTTGGTTTTAGTTACTAGTTAGTTAATGGGGAGTGTTTTTATTATTCGCTATGTTTATTTTTATTTTTACATGTCTGTGTTTCCACGCCATGACCAAAAACTATTGTGCTTATATTGAGGTATTATCTGTTACTTAGCTTTCCGGCTGACGTGTTTTCTCCCTTCTGGGCTACTCGTCATGGGGGTAGTTCCTTTCTGTCTTCTGGTTTTATTTCAGGTTTCTTCCGCTGCAGTTCAAAAGGATTTTATTTCAAGTGAAGATTTTATTTAAAGTCTTGTAAAAGTTTTTTGGTTCCATTTGTATTTTATTTATTTTTTAAAAGCATTTGTAATAAGACACTTTGTATATTAATTATAATATCCCTGTATTTTGGCGAGTTTTATTTGTAAAAGTTAGTTTTAATTTAGCCGAAAATCAGGGGTGTTACAGGTGTCATGGGATCATAGGGGAATCATGGTGGTGATCATACAAACATGTTTACATAGATGCAAACAATTATTGTTGTAGAGGAATCGAGTTTGTTAATGTCTTACGATTCATAGAATAATTTGGGTCCCGGAGCTGAGTCGGTCAAGACAGTACAACACCTACAAGTCGACTTACTTTCTTCCTATTCACTTCTATGCATGGTCTAACAAGACTCGTGTTAGTTTATATCTTACAACTCTTGTTGAATAGATAAGAGATGTATATAAATGCAAGGTTTCATAATCTAGCATTTTATCAAACATAACATGTGCATAGGTTGACATTATAACAAGCCATCAATCTTATGGAAATATATTAGATTAAATATGAATCTACACCCATGTTTTAGTTCCCCTAATCTTCCATTAACCCTAGCTAGAAGACTACTCACTCATGGTCATGGTAAACATACTAATAAGGGTGTCAATCACAATAACAAGGTTAAGCATGGTGAATGAGTAAAGCAATAATTAATTAAGCAAAGGGTAAAAGAGATTATACCAACTTAAGGATTATCCAAATATAAAGCAAAGAATAATAGAAGAGAACTTGATTGATTGATGAAGAGTTGTCAATTCTCCAATAATAACCCAATAATCTTCAATTACCCAATAATAAATCTTAAACAATAACTAAGGAAAGATTAATGTGTAATTTGTGGAAAGATTGATATTAATCTATTCTAATCTACTCCTAATGAAAGCTTTGCCTTTACTAAGAGGGCTTTTGCCTACCCTAAGAAGACTTAATCTCTTGGTTATTACAAAGGAGGTATTTATAGTAATACAAGGATTAGGTTAACTAAGGGCTTAAATAACGATTAGACCCTTTTAGAAGGAGATTAGAGCCTTGCAAATCTTAGGAGGAGCCCCACGTCTTGTGCAGAGAGAGACGCTCGTCCTATGCTCGAGACGCTAGGATTGGTCACTGAGACGCCCGGATCGTGAGCCAGCATGGTTTCTTCTTCTTTGACTGCCTCAAGATCCATGGGGATCGTTGAGGGGTCGGGCGTCCTGGGTCTTAGGTCGGGCGACTCGCTGCTCAGGTCGGGCGACTTTCTGCTCAGCTTGTCTATTTGAGCTCGGATTGTAAAACGGACGTCATTTCCTCATCCGGACTTCTATTGGAGTGATTCAAAATCCTAGACCACTTGATTTTTCGACGCCATTTCAAATAGCATATTTTCAGAGCGAAACATGCAAATCTTACTTTGGTTCCAAACAATTTCCTCTTGTAATGGCTCCCTTCCAATCCGTGGGGTTATTTCATGGGTCGTGGGGATCCTTAGTCATTGCCCAATTACTTGTTTTATTAACTTAGGCCTTTAGTATTGGTCTCCTCTTTGGTGCTTGGTCATTATATGCTACCAACTTAGCTCCGCTTCACTCCATCTAGTCAAGTTAGTGCTCTTCTCCTACAAGCGACACCAAACCTCATAGGATATGCATAGAAGGAGGCTAAAGACAAGAAACAACCCTAATACATAATAAAAAGTATAGAAACTAGGCTAGTTATGGGACTAAATGTGCGTAAATAGGAGTCACATCAAATATCCCCAAACCCAACCTTTGTTCGTCCCGAGTAAAGAGGTGACTAAAACTATGACCTTTATTTATACTAATTTAATAATATAGCCAATGTGAGATAATTAGCGGGTCTCACTCCGCCCCTTCAACTCACAACAAGACATCCATGAGGTAAGATGCCTTCTTGCAAGGCAAGGTGGGGCCTGCCAAAATGGCGATACATCCAAGCATTAGCACACAAAACAAGTAATGGGTGCATCTACAAAAGAATAGCCACTTTCCTCATCTATGTGGCGGGAATCATCTATAAGGGAAGCAATCTAAGGGTACACACTCCATCATAGATATTATTTCTCCAAGTTACTAAGTCTAAGAGGATACCAACAAATCACCTCCAAGTTTTGTCAAACTATGCTACTTTCGTCCGCAATCGTTGAATGTTTTCGTCAAGAGTAGACTCCTTATGGTGTTAGAAACATTGTAGGATCGCGGAATTCGCCCTCTTGCCTAGACAAGAAGAAACGTCGTCCCCTCTCCACCACACAACAAAGTAGGATCATCAAAGGATAAAAAGGGTTTCAAGATGCATGAGTTTCACAATGGTAGTTTGCTTTTGATTTGTTTTTCCCCTCAAATTGTTGTGGCATTTGACTTTTTGAGAACATTTCTTTGCCATTTTTTATGTTTGGCATTTTGATACTTGACAAATTTTTCAGTCTTTGCACTTTTGAACATTTTTCAATGTAACCTTATTTGTAGCAAGGGTACTTTTATTAAAGTATAGGAGTCTATTTTTGCTCCTCTTTTCATTGATGCATTTTTCGAACTTTTTTATTTCGATTTTGGTACTTGAACTCAATTTGGAGATTTTTGTGCCCATTCCCTTTTTGTTGACAAAACATTGATGATATAAGTTTAAGAACGGTTGCATGACTTCAAAGGTAACCTTAGAATAAACGGTAGCCAAGGAGTTATCACACCACAACTCTTGACTAGGCCTTAGCCGATGGGTCAAAAGATATTAGTATGACACATCCTAGGGTGTCTTGAGGGTATTCTAGCAAACAAAGTCTCAAGGAGAAAAATTATCTATATAAGGGACTTATATCCACTTGTCAAGTTTCCCAAATAGGCATTTTCACAAAATTTTCTAACCATGCAAACTACATGCCATGATGCAACTATCATATACAACCTAATGCATATGCTTCTATAAACTATTATGCCACATAAACTAAATGCAATCCTAATATCAGATAGGTACAAACCGCATCAATAAAAAAGAAGGCACTTTGTCATTAACAAATAAAAAGAAGGAAGGAGATTTGGAAAGATCATACCATGCGGTCTTCTATTTACTTCATGCCTCGAATGTGGCATAGTCGACCTGATGTGATAAGAGTGACAAACAAACAAACAAATATATACAATATATACAATTTTACACTACAAAGGAAAGAACATGTTTTTGGAATTTTTTTAAATTTTCAAATTTTTATGGGTTTTGTTTTTATGAAATTAAAGAACATATTTTTGAGTTTTTTTCGAAATTTTTCAATTTTTATGTGTTTTGGAATATAAATTCTCATCCCCCACTTTATTTTGGACATTGTCCTCAATGTACATGTAAGAGTAGGAATGAAAAAGAAATACATGTTTTTTTTGTTTTTGATATTATGGAAATGAAGTACAAATGCAATGAAATGATATGAATGAATGCAAGTTCTAAGTAAATGCAATTCTATATGACATATATAACAAATGAATGCAATCTAAACTACACTAAATGATGCATGTTCTCACCTATAATCAAACCTCCCCAAACCAATTTAAGCACTATTTCTAGTGTAGGAAAAATGAGATTTGGTCATTAGTGGCTATTAATGCAAATTTAACTATATGCAACTAACTATATGAGATATGTGAGATTTATTACAATACAAGCTATAATATATGATGGACTATGATGTATGTTACTTCATGGTTGAACCTCCCCAAACCGATTTAAAACACCATTGCTAATGTAGGAAGAAGGGGGTTTAATCATGAGATAACTACATAATTGCAACTATACATGAGAGATAGGAAAAGAAAGGGTTCTTACAATTATGATCTCAATGGTTTGTATATTTAGAAGATGAAGATGGTAGATAGGATACATATATAGCCATGTCACGAGCCAAATGAGAGAAAAATAAATGAGTTTTAGGGTCAACCCGCTCGACTCAATTCTGACCCGCTCGAGTTGAGGCATGGGACGCCCGTTTTCAAAGGAATCCGCCCGGATTCTTAGGCAGGAAGAATTTTTTTATTTCCTTTGATTTCAAGTCGCACGAGTTAGCCTCGGTCCCCATGGATTGATGCAAGAATTGGCCTAAAGCTCGAATCCTTCATTTTCTTCATTTCTTTGCATTTCCTATCTTCTTATTTTCATCAATTTCCTTCAAATATGCTCAATCAAAATATGAGACCCCTCCTTTTCATCTCTCATGTGATGAATGCATGCAAGATTACACTAAATGCAAGTATATTACAAATGGTGGTTTGAGATAGGACTCCACCAAACTAAGTTGGAGTGATAATTTCCACTATCCATTGAGCTTAATGCTCTCAAAAGTTGGTCAAAATTTGGTGAATGGTCCTCAAGCAAGCATGAATAAGTTTTGAACCATTGAAAAATAGAGTAGGGCCAATCCATGAGGGACCTCCCTTTGAACTCCTTCCCCTTCTCCTTTGCTTTGTCACGATGGCCTTCACGGCTCTTAAAACTAGCAAACTTGAGATTCTTATCATAGAGGGTTTTTCGGTTGCTCCTATTTCTTCCAAATTTGATGACGAAAATACTTGGACTAGTCAATCCTCCAAGGATAGAAGGTGAACTTTCATGGCATTGATGATGGGGTGTCTTAAGAGTTGGGATAGTGGGTGCCAAATTTCCACATGTAGGCTCCTTCTTAGCTTTGTCTTTGAGCTTCTCCACTAAGTAATTCTTGTATGACGATTTGACATTCGTGAGAAGGTCCATAATATCCTATCCAACTATCATGAGCTCCATAGTGGGTGCGAAAAGGTCCCCATCAAGGCATTCCTCCTCTTTATCAAAGCAATCTTCAAACTTCTTAAGGATAGGTTCCTCAAGCAAGTTGATCTCACAACTCCATTTATCATTTGAGCCTATCTTTCCCTCATCATCTTCTTTCATAGATGCGTCATTATCGCTTTCTCCATATCAATCATAAATAGGGGATTTACTTCTCCTCAATAACTCTTCCTCCACCATCTCAATGTTCACATCAAAAGTCACACCCTCATACTCACAAAGGCTAAGAGTATTTGGCTTACTCAATCTCATGTCTTCTTCATCAAATACCACACTTTCATACTCACAAGAGCTCAAGGAGATTGGCTCTTCCCACTTCACATCTTCCACATCAAAGGTTACTCCTTCAAACTCGCATTTATGGACAATGTTTGAAGAATGGTTGCTTGGGTTGCCTTCATTTGGGCAATTCGAATTGCCAACTCCTCACCTTAGGTAACAATGCTTTGAAGAACATTGTCCCTATTTTGGCTCTCTTCTAGCATTTGTTTGAAGAAATTTTGTTGATCTCCCATCATTTGGAGAATCACATTTTGAATGTCAAAGTTGGGCTCATCTTCTTGTTGTGGGTGGGTGTGAGAGTGGTTGTATTGTGGCATTTGGAATTGGTTGTAAAGTGGGTATTGGGAGGGTGGTTGTTGTGAATATTGGATGTGGTAATTTTAGTGGGGAAAGTTGGGGTAGTATTTAGGATTTTCATTGTATGATTTATAAGGTAGGTTTGTGTTGACTTGCTCGTCAAACTCCCCATACCCATAGTCATACTCAAAAGATCCACCACATACTCTATGTACCAAGTCTTGGGTCATCATCATAGCCAAGATAAATATACAACTAAAAATATGGAATCTACAATAAAACGGTAAAAACGACCTTGAGGAACAAGTTCCTAAAGGTTAAAGCACAATTAAAATAGACAAACAAGTAAGAACTTAATCACAAAACACCGTTCCCGGCAACGGCGCCATTTTGATGTTGTCGTTAATCCATCAAACACATCTATAATCTCAACAAACAACTAGATAGTGGTTACGTTGAGGTTGATCCATGAGATGGTGTGCTTTGGGTTCTAAGTTTATCTATCTCAATTTATGCTAGTGTCACAATTGTTGGGGTTTTGAGTTGATGAGTTTAAGCTAATGAAAGCAATAAAGTAAAACAAGCAATAAATTAAAAGATGAAAAAAATGATTAAAAATACTAGGGTGACATGGGATCATAGGAGAATCATGGTGGTGATCATACAAACATGTTTACATAGATGCAAGCAATTATTGTTGTAGAGGAATCGAGTTAGTTTATGTTTTACGATTCATAGAAAGATTTGGGTCCCGGAGCCGAGTCGGTGAAGACTATACAACACCTACAAGTCGACTTACTTTCTTCCTATTCACTTCTATGCATGGTCTAACAAGACTCGAGTTAGTTTATATCTTACAAGTCTTGTTGAATAGATAAGAGATGCATATAAATGCAAGGTTTCATAGTCTAGCATTTTATCAAACATAACATGTGCATAGGTTGACATTACAACAAGCAAGCAATTTTATGGAAACATATTAGATTAAGTATGAATCGACCCCCATGTTTTAGTTCCCCTAACCCCCATTAACCCTAGCTAGAAGACTACTCACTCATGGTCATGGTAAACATGCTAATAAGGGTGTCAATCAATATTAACAAGGTTAAGCTCGGTGAATGAGTAAAGCAATAATTAATTAAGCAAAGGGTAAAAGAGATTTTACCAACTTAAGGATGATCCAAATATAAAGCAAAGAATAATAGAAGAGAACTTGATTGATTGATGAAGAGTTGTCAATTCTCCAATAATAACCCAATAATCTTCAATTATCCAATATAATAAATCTTGAATAATAATTAAAGAAAGATTAATGTGTAATTTATGGAAAGATTGGGATTAATATATTCTAATCTACTCCTAATGAAAGCTTTGCCTCTACTAAGAGGGATTTTGCCTACCCTAAGAGGACTTAATCTCTTGGTTATTACAAAAGAGGTATTTATAGTAATTCAAGGATTAGGTTAACTAAGGGCTTAAATGACGATTAGACCCTTTTAGAAGGAGATTAGAGCCTTGCAAGTCTCAGGAGGAGTCCCACGTCTTGTGCAGAGAGAGACGCTCGTCCTATGCTCGGGACGCTCGGACTAGTCACTAAGACGCCTGGATTGGGCATGAGACGTCCGGATCGTGAGCCAGCATGGTTTCTTCTTCTTTGACTGCCTCAAGCTCCATTGGTATCATTGAGGGGTCGGGCGTCCTGGGACTTAGGTCGGGCGACTCTCTGCTCAGGTCGGGTGACTTTCTGCTCAGCTTGTCTGTTTGAGCTCGGATTGTAAAACGGATGTCATTTCCTCATCCAGACTCCTATTAGAGTGATTCAAAAGCCTAGACCACTTGATTTTTCGAGGCCATTTCATATAGCATATTTTTAGAGCCAAACAAGCAAGTCTTAGTTTGATTCCAAGCAATTTCCTCTTGTAATGGCTCTCTTCCAATCCGTGGAGATATTTCATGGGTCGTGGGGATCCTTTGTTATTGCCCAATTAATTATTTTATTGACTTAGGCCTTTAGTATTAGTCTCCTCTTTGGTGCTTGGTCGTTATATGCTATCAATTTAGCTCCGCTTCACTCCATCTAGTCAAGTTAGTGTTGTTCTCCTACAAGGGACACCAAACCTCATAGAATATGCATAGAAGGAGGCTAAAGAAAAGAAACAACCCTAATACATAATAAAAAGTATAAGAAGTAGGCTAGTTAGGGGGCTAAATGTGCGTAAATAGGAGTCACATCATGGGTTTAGCTCATATCTTCCGCCTCTTTCGGACCGTCCTGCCGATTGTGGGTTCTCGATTTCTGATTTATGGTTCGAGTCTTGGATGCGGATTGTCCTACCGCTTGTCGAATCGGGAAATTTTTATTCCGAGAGTCTAGCCAGATTTAGACTAGGACTGAGTCTTGGGAGTACCATTGTCGTCCTACCAAGGGAATTATATATAATGAGCAGTAAAGGTCTTGCTTGGTTATAGATATTGTCATATGTCATTTAAGGCAAGAGTTATAAGTTGTGTTGTTGTCTTGGTCCTATCGGTACTAGGGGTGAGCTATAAGCCCTCTAGTTGCGATATGATTGTCGGAATTGATGTTCTCATCCATTCTTATGGTGAGATGCAAGCCATAAGTATGAATGTGACATTAGTAGTCACGTCCCGTGCAATGTTTGCTAAGTGGTTTTTCAAGTAATGGCTACGGTTTCTATTTTTGTAATTTGCATTGATTGATCTCTTACTTAACTGCTTCACATGATTCGGATTCTAATCTCGCGTCTATGTTGTATTTCCTTGAAATGCGTGCTTTTGTATAAATGAATGTATTCATGTCTTTCATATTATTTAATTGTCTCACATGAATAGTTGAATCTTTATTATGCTAATGTTGATCTATCTTTTTCCATCTCCTTGAATTTCCATGTTTAAATATAAACTTAATATTCATATCTTTTGTAAGTATCTTACATGACTTACCTGTTCTAGTTCTTTGTAATGTTCATTTTGACGATTTGTGGCTGGGAGAACCTTGAGTTACTCTCCACTGACTGTGGCGTTCATGTTTACATGAATGACAGGTTTTAGCTGGTGCATTTATGGGCGAAGACATGTGTGAGCTAGTGAGCACCTTGCACTAGTAGTCGGTTTATTAGGATTGCTTAGACTCACCTTTTATCATTTGTCATTCGAGGGATATATTTTCCCTCACCTTGACTATCACGTCTGTATAATTTAATCTTTATTTCTGCACTCTTTATTTGTGTGTTAGATTTTAATGAACCCGCGCTTCAAATTTTAAAAGTTTCAAAAATCTCCTAATTTCTGCTTGAATTTATAAGTTATATTTTCCGCATTATTGTGGGGGTTCACAATAAACGACATGAAAAAGTAGAAAACGCCTTACATTTTTCTATAATACTCCCTCCTATTCATTTTAACTCTCCCCCTTTCCTTTTTCATCTATTCATATAACTCTCCCCCTTTCCTTATTTAGTAAAGTTTTATACTTATTTTAATCACCTTACCCCACAACAATACCCCACAATACTCATACTTTATCTTATTTTAATCAACTTACCCCACAACAATACTTATTTTAATCATCTTACCCCACAATAATACCTTCTCTCTCTCCAATTACCTTACACCACCACAATACTTTACAATAAAATAATCCTCCCCTTAAATTGTGTGCCCTTTTGAAAGGGGAGAGTTAAAATGAATAGGAGGGAGTATCTTCAATTAAATACGTATACGTCAAGTATAAAACATTGATTATGACTAACTGGATATTACTTTTAGTTATATATTATCTTTAAAATACATTGAAGTTAAAACCTCAAAAAAATAATATTTGAGAGAATTCAACCTATTTTATTTACAGTTAAACTCTCAACTACCATTATATATTGTTGTTTTCAAAAACAAAAGGTGCAAATTTCTTATAGATATATGTTTGACACATAACACATGAAAAAGACAACCAAAATATTTGAATAAATTAAGTTTGGACCCTATTGTAGACACCTCGTTTCTGCACCTCCCGCCAAACACCCAGTGATGATTGGGCCGCATGTTTAGCATATGTCGCGATTTTATGACGTTTTGTAAATCGGTTAATAAAAGGTAACTCGTACACTTGTGTCTACCCCTTGGTTGTCATCTAGGTGTCATTACGGTCGTTTTTGCAGTACTTAAAGTACATTTGGAGTCCAGGTCAAAAACCGTATTTATTTCTTAAAACCGTCAGATCCCGAGTCAAAAAGCAATGTGCTTGTCTACCTAAGGTTAGGATGTCATAAAATGTTATGAGTATATCTCATTTTTAGTCCCATGTCACTTCTTTAGGCAAAACATAAAGTTTACATTACAAAATGTGCATTTCATTTAGCTAAAATGACAACCCGACATTTACGTCCGTTTTACGAGATGATAACGACTTTTTTTGGTCTGGCCTATTTCACAGAACGTTCTAGATATTTCTCTTAGCTTTCCAACGCCACCAAAATCCCCTTAATCTGAGTTTTGTAGAGAAAGTTATGCCTAAAATGCGACAGGCTGTCAAACGCGTTTTCTTGCACATAAGAGAACTACCCAAGAAAGGACGCAGCAAATGCTGCGCCTCTTCTAAGGGTCGCAGCACGTGCTGCACCTTTTCTCAAGGCTTTATTTTTGTCCAAGTTTCCGTGTTTCAACCTAAGTCGGTTGTTTCTGGATCTTTCTTTCCTATTCCTTTCCAAATTCTACCCTTACCATAATTCCTCCGTGTGAATAGTATAAATAAAGGCCTTCTCCTCACATATTTTTCACGCAACTGTCCGCCCTTATCTTCTCCCTTTGTATTCTAAGACCACGCTCTTGTTTTGCGACGCCTACGTGCTTGATCAATCTACCACGTAAGCTCAGGTCCTTCTGAGTATCAGCCATGTTTGCATGACCGACCAATTTGACCCCTACACACTCAATAAATCAATCTTTTAAATTTTTTTTCAAGGGCACTTTCATATTTTCATAAATCGAGTCGAGTTACCACTAAAAACCAATTTAGTAAAATCTCGCGACGCTAACATGTAAGTCTGAGGGTGTAAATCCCATTTATTTATTGCATTTTTATTTTGTATCAATTAATGTAGATTTGTATCAAGAGCACGTTCAAAAACCGATTTAAAATCCGTCTTTTAAAACCGTTTATTTATAAATAGCGGAGTTTAGGCGTCGAGAAGAAACGCAGCAGCAGCAGCGCCTCTTCCAGAGGCTGCCGCTGCCGCTGCTCCTGCTCTTCTTCTTCTTCCGCGACCTCCTGTAATTTTCCCTTTTCTCTTATTCTTTCGTTCCTTTTGTAATTTTTAGTATATAAATCATATTTTTAACTAATCCCTTTTAAATTACAATGTCTAATTCGTCCTTAATCTCGAGTAATCCAATACTTGCGGGTTTTCACCGTTTTAATTGAAACCGATTCTTCTGGGTTTCGACTTGTTCATGTCGAGGTTCTAGAATCCTAATCTAATACATAAGTTTTCTTATTTCTCTAGTTTCATTAATCTAACCTCAAGTTTGTTCTTTTTGTATTTCTGACACGAGTTTGTCAGTAATTATATAAACCGTTGTATTTTCTCGTTTTAATTTGTTTTATGACTTGCCCAGATCCATGTAATCCATTAAAACACTTCTACTTGAGTCTAATATTAATAATCGATCCTAAATTTACCAATGAACGATAACAATCTGCGATTCTGACTTTCACGGCCAGAACCCAACTCAAGAACAGACACAGGAAGTGTTGTGCCTCTTCCAAAGGACGCAGTAGATGCTGCGCCTGTTCTGGGCTGGCTTCTGTCTTTGAACTCTTTATCGCTTTTACGTAACTTCTAATTACGGTTTAAATCAACTATTACTCTTATTATCACCTCTAATCTGACGTATTTTCATATCTTAATTCCAATTTTATTTTCCTTTTATTTTCTTCTTCGAATTCCGTCTTCGAGCGTGCTTTTGACGTTGATCAAATAAGCTTGTAATTTTAATTATTGTAATTTATTTATCGTAATTATTTATTATGTATGATTTAATGATATGACATTCACATGTAATTAATCTAACATCTAATTCGACCCAATTATTTGCTAAAACACGTGTTAACCGACATAGTCTAATTTCACATGCTAGGATTAATCTTATGTTTGTTGCATTGCATGCATTACATCGACGACATATCAAATATGAACAATTTCCCTAATCATTAGTAGAGGCTGCTATTTAGGCGGGTGGGATTAGGTGTTCGAATTAAAGAGCTTCATAATACGTACCATCACCCCTTACTCCAGTTATCTCTGGACATCCGTGTCCATTGGCATCTTCGAGAGTCATTCTAGACATAGAATGCTAAGGGTAACCAGTTCTTAGTGTTCATGTCATTACTTCGTGTCTTTACATGGCATGAGGTATGATGTGACTCTTAATTGCGCACATTTAGTCCCCTAATTGAACCTATTTTACATACTAATATAGCATTTCATGACCATTTTATCCGTCAAATTCCTTCCTATTTTTCTTTCCTATTGCATTGTATATGTCTTGTAGGAAAGAAGATAATGAGACGGAATTCCAGTCTCTCGCGCATATTCGGAAGCTCGTTGACGATCTTGGATGGACTAGTATGAAGAGGAGGCAAGAACGAAGACCAAAGAAGTAAGAAGAAATAGTATACATAGATCATAGGCCTTTAAGCAAGAGGATTAAATCATGTGCCAGGATCAGTGCGTCCTTGGCACGGGACGAGCGGATCGCAGTGCCCTTATCCGAGCGGCTCCTACACGAGAAGAGCACATCTCCAAGCAGACTAGCCGTGCACCAGTTAAGGTCGAGCGGATCGTGCTGGGAGTAGCAGCTTGATCTGCGCATTTCCCTCGGGACTTGAAATTCTCTATTCAACACTTAGCATTGTTATTTACTAATCTAGCCTTGCTTAACCTAATGGTGTACCACTATAAATATTCCGTTTGTAATAATCAAGAGACTAAACCCTCTTAGAGGAGAAAAACCTTTCTTAGATTAGATTAGGAGTAGATTAGAATAGAATAATCTCAATCATTCCACATTAATCTTTCCTTAATTATTGTTCAAGCTTATTATTATTGGGTAATTTGAAGATTATTGGGTTATTATTGGAGAATTGACAACTCTTCATGAATCAATCAAGTTTTCTTCTATTATTCTTTCCTTTCCAATTGTTCATCTTAAGTTTGTTATGATCTCTTTACTCTTTACTCTTTATTGTTCATTTCCTCACTTTCTTATCATGTTTATACTTGTTGTAATGATTGACACCATTGATAACATGTCTTCTACGATAATAAGTGATTAGTTACTTAACTAAGATTAGTGGGGAATTAGGGGAAACAAATATGGGGATTGATCTATGCTTAATCTAATATGTTTTCATAATTAATTTGTTTGCTTGTTGTGATTTCAACTTATGCACATGTCATGTTTGATGAAATGCGAACCTATGAATCCTTGCATTTTTAACCCATCTCTTATCCTTTCAATGAGGCATGTAAGACATAAACCAACTCAAGCCTCATTAGACCATGCATAGAGTTGAATAGCATGAGACTAAGTCGACTTGTAGGTGTTGTACAATCTAGATGATTCGGCTCCGGGATCTAAATCTTCCTAGGGATTGTAAGATATACACTAACTCGATCCCATCATAACAATAAGTGCTTGCTTCTAATTGAGAACATGTTTGTATGATCTACTCCCATGAATCCCCTATGAACCCATGACATCCTAGTATCTTTATTAATTGTTTACATATCTTAATTTATTGATTGTTTTACCTTATGTCTTTCATTAGTTTAGAACACAACTACAAAGCCAAATCAATTGTGACACTAGCATAAATTGGGATAAATAGACTTAGAACCCAAAGCACACCGTCCCGTGGATCGACCTCGACTTAACCACTAACTAGTTGTTTGTTGAGAAATATAAATATTTTTGATTGATGGAGTGAACAACGACTTGCTCTACATCAAAATGGCGCCGTTGCCGGGGACGGTGTTTCGTGATTAAGTTCTTGTTTGTTTGTCTATTTTAATTTTGCTTAAACCTTGAGGAACTTGTTCCTCAAAGTTCGTTCTTACCGTTTTTGTGTAGTATCTTTGGTTGTAGTTGTTTCCTTATCTTAGCTATAATGGCTCAAGACTTGACATATGGAGTATGTGGTGAATCTTTTGAGTATGACTAAAATGGGTATGGGGAGTTTGAGGAGCAAGTCAACACAAACCTACCTTATAATTCATACAACGAAAATTCTAACTACTACCCCAACTTTTCCCACCAAAACCCCCTTATCCATTATCCACAACAACCACCCTCACAATACCCACTTCACAATTAATTCCAAATGCCACAATACAACCATTTTCACACCCACCCACCACAAGAACATGAGCCCATTTAAAATGTGATTCTCCAAATGATGGGAGATCAACAAAACTTCTTCAAATAAATGCTAGAGGAGAGCTAAAATAGGGACAATGTTCTTCAAGGCATTGTTACCCAAGGTGATGAGTTGGAAATTCAAATTGCCCAAATAAAGGAACCCAAGAAACCACCCCTCATGCGCGAAGGTTTTTGATTATGTTATGCTTAGCCAAGGACGCTTCGAATTCTTGAGCATTGACCATGAATGTGAATTTGAGGTAGTAACCTTTGATATAGAAAATGAGAAGTGGGAAGAGCCAATCTCTTTGAGATCTTGTGAGTATGAAAGTGTGGTGTTTGATGAAGAAGATATGAGGTTGAGTACGCCAAATACTCTTAGCCTTTGTGAGTATGAAGGTGTGTCTTTTGATGTGAATATTGAGATGGTGGAGGAAGAATTATTGAAGAAGAATGAAGCCCCCATTTATGATTCTTATGGGGATAGGCACGATGGCGATATCGTGAAAAAAGCTTATGAGGAATATAGGTCTTGCAAGGACTCTTGGAATAAGGGAGAAGAATGGAGTTGTGAGATCACCTCACTTGAGGAGCCCATCCTTTAGAAATTTGAGGTATCCTATCATGAAAATGAATGTCTCTCCCCTATTACCTATGAAGACCATTTCACACCCACCATGGAACCCATGATTATTGGAGATAATATGGTGGACCTTCTCCAAAAAGTCAAATCATCATATAAAGGGTACTTGGTGGAAAAGCTCAAGAACAAACTTGCAAATGAACTTGCTTGTGGAGATTTTGCACCCACAACTTCAATTCCTAAGGTATCCGATCATGAATGTTATGAGAATTCTCCTTCTACTTTGGAAGGATTGACAAATACAAGTGCTTATCATCATCACCAAAATTAGAGGAGAAGATGGTAAGTGGAAGTCTCCGGACGAAAATAACCCATACTTCATGCCTCGTGTTGACAAGAATCATGGGCATGTTGGTTTGAAGCATTGTAAAGACCAAAATGCCAAGGGCAAGGTGAAAAAGAGAATGAATGACAAGCTTCTTTGGCCAAGCTTCATTTTGAATTGGAGCAAACCATACTTATGCTTATTTGGGGCTTGTTCACAAGCCTTTGATCTTATTCTAAGAGCCTTGAGCTCTATGGACAAAGAATTTCGACAATTCAAACTAGTTTGGTGGAGTTCTATCTCAAACCACCACTTGTAATATATGCCTTCCCATAATTTTTCATTGTACACTATTGTATATACCTTTAAATTACTTACATTTTCTTAGATGAGAGTAGTGAGAGAGGGTTGCTTACCCATTCATTGAGTATATTTTCAGAAAACGATAAAAAGGAATCGCAAAAGGGTGCAAGGGAAAGAATTCAAATGAAATAAATGAGGGATTGATGAAGAGCAGCTCGGGACGCTCGTCCTGGCCATGAGCCGCTCGTACTGAGCCCTGCTGCAGGCGATAATCAACACTGTCTAAAGATTCGCTCGGATTGCCAGAGGGACGCTAGTCCCAACAAGAATCCGCTCGAGCTGAACCTGGGACGCTCGTCCTGGGCAACACCTGGAGGAGTATCCCACACTGGATGAGAATCCGAGCAGATTCTCGAGGAACCGCTCATCCTACCACCAATCCGCTCGTCCCCAACTGAATGCGAAACACGATGACTCATTGTCTGAGAATCTGCGCATCTTCTGAGCAGGACGCTCAGGCAGCAGCTGCAAGACGCTCGGATCATCCTCGGGACGCTTGGGTTGGCACGGTATTTGGCTGAGTTGTTAATTTGTCCGCCCGAGCCCAGCCCAGCTCCGCCCGTCTCCCACCATTTCCTTGTTATAAACGCCCCCCACCATCCCTCTTTTTCCCTTATCTTATCTACTAAAAATCACATCTCATCACTCAAAAACAATCCCCATCACAAAAACCAACCAAAACCCTAACATTCACAAGAAAATGATGAACCTAAGAAGCAAGAACAAGAAAGCCGTCGATTCCGCACCTAAACGGCACAAGGGTGAAACTTCATCCACCCCACTAGACTAAGGATAGTTGTTATCTTAAATAAAATGCACAAAACACCATAATCCTCATTGGATTAGGCGTGTGGTAATAGGCTATATAAGGCCATTTTTTGTACTTGTTTGAGCATCATTTGTTGAATGAAAATTGATATTTTTTCTCTAATCTTGTCTTATTATTTTCGTGTAGCTTACACGAGTAAGAGGACGCCCAAAGGCTCGGCGAGTTTCGAACCCTGCCTCGAACAAAGGACGCGATCCCGAGTTTGAGTGGGATTACTTGACGCGTATCGAGTAATCCACCCGTTGGTCAATCTATCGGTCTAGATCGAGCAAATATCCCCTTTTATTTATACAAAATCCTCACATAAAAACATAAAAACAAACAACGTGTCAAACCCTTCCGCTCATACGCACCAAAAGTCTAACGCTTCCGCGCTATACGCATCAAAAGTGGTATCAAAGCTTCGGCTCTCTTACTTTTTAAATCAGGACGATCCCACGGGAGAAAATTCAGTCCCCCAATGACTCATTCTTTGATATCGAGATACCACTAAATTTCCACACTTATGATGAAAATGGGTTTATCATACCGGCACAAAACGAGACTTGCCAAGGAGGGTGGCTCACTACTAGCCTCGACCTCAAACAAATGTCATCCAACCTTGTAGCCCACGAAGAGCCGAGTCAACAACCCGTGGTGGGTGAGCTCCCACAACCCGAGACCCTCCAAGGGAACGACGAAGACGTAACCAAGCCATCCTATCAAATGCTACCAATAGGAAACCTCAAATTCATGCTTCGAAGGGTTAAACCAAGTGAACCATTAGAGGAGGAGCGAAATATTTTTGAGAAAACTCCAACCCGTTAACCCCCACGAGAGGAGGCCGAATGGGTGGGGTTGAACCCATATGCACGGCATGGCAGAGGGAAGACATTGAGGGCACCAATATTTGGTCAAATGGAGTCGATGGCAAGTAACTCCGTTGTTATGGGTGATGTCTTCAACACGGCTACGTCACTTGTAAAGATTCCGCATGCCCCTTCTCGAAAATACTCCAAACCAATGGCTCGAAAAAAGAAAAGGCGACGAAGAATCGGGACGATTCTTTTTTAAGAAGGAGAGAATGATGCGGTGACGACTCGGGAAAGTTAAGACGATTTCACGGGAAAATATCGTATCATGGTCCGCATAAAATAAAATAAAACCCGTCCTCTAAACCCACTTGAGCCGCACGGTTTAGGCTTGGGAAATGGGGATTTGGTTCCATGCATCTCCTCTTAATCATTTCTTGTTAGTTGTATTTGTATTTTCCTAGGTTTAGTAATTAGTTGTAGTTTTTCCAATAAAGGTCTTAAATTAAAAGGTGAAGATAACTAGGCTAAGGATAGTTGTCATCTTTAATAAAATGCACAAAACACCATAATCCTCTCATTGGATTAGGCGTGTGGTAGTAGGCTATATAAGGCCATTTTATGTACTTGTTTGAGCATCTTTTGTTGAATGAAAATTGAGATTTTTTCTCTAATCTTGTCTTATTATTTTCGTTTAGCTTACACGAGTAAGAGGATGCCCAAAGGCTCGATGAGTTTTGAACCTTGCCTCGAACAAACGACGCGATCCCGAGTTTGAGTGGGATTACTTGACGTGTATCGAGTAATCCACCCATTGGTCGATCTATAGGTCTATATCGAGCAAATATCCCCTTTTATTTATATAAAATCCTCACATATAAACACAAAAACAAACAACATGTCAAACCCTTCCGCTCATACGCACCAAAAGTCTAACGCTTCCGCACTATACGCATTAAACCCACTCAATTCATAGATCTTGATGCTTTAGAAGTACTTGGTATAAGGAACCAAACGGAGGTGTTTTTCAATGGTATGGGTCTAGAAAAAATGCTCTATGCCCATGAGGATACATACTTGAGTCTCACGCTAGAGTTCTTGTGTAGTCTCCGGGTAGTCACTACTCGGCAAAGAAATGTTGGTTTGATGTTCCGTCTTTGCAATAGAGACCATAGGTTGTCTCTAGACCAATTTGCAACTATTTTTGGTCTTGAGGTACCAAGGGAGAACACCGATAAGCCCGCCGACTTTAGTGTTAACCACCTTTGGGTGGCTATTTCTGGGAGGGAACTTCACTCCTATAAGCAATGTTATACCTTTGCAGTCCTGTGGGGTAATATCCGTATAATACCCTTAAATTGTAGGACTATAACGTAAATTTAATATGCAAATTATAGTCATAAACGAAATAACAATAGAAACGATAAGGAATAAAGAAACAACCTCGGGTCCTTGAGAATTTGGCCTAAGATCAGAAATCAACAGAGATTTCCTCCTAATCGAAACACCCAAGACCGTCTGAGATTATGCCCTTGTGCTAGAAGTGAATTCTCTAATTGCCTTGCAATATTGAGAGAATTTGTGTGAGTTTTTCTTAGATGTGAGATCTAGGTTTTTCAGAGGAAAGGACTCTTCAAAACCCTAAAATTTTTGCAAATGAATGATTAGGTTACAAAGAGGAGAAGCTCTCCTTTTTGTTTCTTTCATTCGGCCAGCCGAGCCATACATGGGGAAGTGGGCTTCCACTTCCTCTTAATTTTGACTTGTGGTCCGGCTCGTAAAATGCTAAATGTATATGACGCGGTTTTATAATAAATCGTCATCGGTTATCGGTTATTAAAACATCAACTAATAACTCGGGTTAGTTGAAATATTAATACATGTCCGACACAGACAATATTGTATAATTAATTCAATATACATTAATTAAATATAATCCTTTATATTTAATTTACGAATTAACTGTTTAATTCGCCTTAGCCCATTTTATTTAATCCGTATTGAATAAAATATCTCAACATCGCATTTTGACTAATTACTAGTCAAATGACTCGGACTAACTGCTTAGTCAATTTTGGCATCTACATGACTGTATTTTCATACCGTCACATCTCTCAAACATATCCTATAGGTGTGACTTTTAGGGACCAGTTGATCACCGCCATCTGTATGACAATAACGTCAAACTTATCTAGCAAGCCAACCGTTATTGATAAACGTGGACCAACTGATTATAATATAAAAGTATACCCTTTGATCCTTTTAGAGATTTATAAGTCCTTGCACTAACTGTAAAGGACACCAGCCCCAACAAGCTCCCACTTGTCCGTACAAGTGTATGTGCAATGACGTTATCCGCACTAACTGGAGGACACAGCTCCAACAAACTCCCACTTGTCCGTACAAGTGTATGTGCGATAACCGATTCTCATATTCATTTAAAATTTCTCCCACTCAATGTAAAACAATTTGTAGATCCGGATCCGCAAAGGTCGTATTTTACAATCGATCTGTATCTAGAGTGGTTTCCCCGACTAGAGAGTAACTCAACTGATAAAACGAATTCGTATTCGAGCATGGCCATGCATTTCGATTCTGACTCCTCGAGTGGCCCTGAGAAATATCGAGTACCTGATAAAGGCTGAATATTTCCTTCAACTCGACTCCTTCCGATCTAATCACAGCATGAAATGACCCAGAAAAATCTACTTGGCCCCCTGTTACGGATGACCGTGAGAAAGAAACCAAAGTTACCCAAAATCTGTCTTAGTCTCAAGAGACAATCGATAGTCAAAAGAATCGACTCTTAGGATCACCATGGAGGTCCTATCCACGACCGGGCACCGAATGTTATAAAACATTTAGGACTCCACGTCGATGTCACAATTGTGTCCTACGAGATATCCGTATAAATCGCCTCTGTGATTGGTCAGTCAACTGTTTGACTTATGGCTCGTTGAACCCACCATCAACCAACGTCACAAAATAATTGCCGAGTTATCACTCATGTGGGCAATTAAGGACTAAAAATATAATGTTTGTTCAGTTCACTTTGTGGTGTTCAAAATTGTCGTACAATTCCACATGAAAAACATAATATATATAAATATCAAAACGATGATGTCGTATAGAGTACACAAGAAAATGAATCTAATCCACAAAAGAGTACTACAACTCAGGAACACGTTTAATTCCCATGGAATTAACATGCCCTTCATGCTTATCTTGTCGTAATGGTTTAGTGAGAGGATCTGCTATATTATCATGTGTAGCAATCTTTTCTATCACTACTTCCTTTTGCTCCACGTAATCTCGGATTAGATGAGCATTCCGTTGTACATGTCTAGACGCGACATAGTACTCGGACTCGATCGTAGAATCTGCTTTGTAACACTTTGTTTGGAACTCTTCCACTGTGATCTGTAGCGCCATTAAGAGTAAAACGAATCCAGACTGAGATTTCGAGTCATCTCGATCCATAAGTCAATGCCCAATCTTTAGTCCTCCGTAGGTACTTAAGAATGTTCTTGACAGACCATCCAATGTGATTCACCTGGATCTTTGTTGGAATCGACTTGTCATACTCAATGCATATGTCACGTTCGGACGTGTGCATATCATGGCATACATGATTGATCCTATAGCCGAGGCATAAGGAATCCGTGTCATGCGCTCTTTCTCTTCCGGTGTCTCTAGTGCCTGAGACTTGCTCAAATGCACCCCTGGAGCCATAGGAAGAAACCCCTTTTGGAGTTAGTCATGCTGAATCTCTCTAGGATTTTGTCTATGTAAGACTCCTGACTGAGAGATAACATCCGTCGTGATCTATCTCGATAGAAACGGATGCCCAAAATTCTTTGTGCCTCACCCAGATCTTTCATCTGGAAGTGGTTTTTCAACCATACTTTCACCGAAGTTAAGAGAGGTATGTCATTCCCAATCAGGAGTATGTCATCGACATACAATATTAGGAAGACAATCTTGTTGATGCGTGTCTAAAATATGATGTTTCACACTATATTCTACACGCGTTTCAGAGCTCAACTGTGCAATATATGCTACATTTCTCCCTATTTCCGTCTACTTCCGTATTTTATACTTTATTGCAGAAATGTGAAGAATTTAGCGGGAAATCAAGCCAAATCCGCCCCCGAGTAACCTGCATTGCAAATGACGTAAAGGAATTGCTTAAGGAACGAGCTTGGTGCGCAATCCAAGGCCCAAAAGACGAGTCCACGAGTTTAAAGAAGTGAATTAGCAGCTCAAGCGGTCGATCGACTAGACCCATCAGTCGATCGACCAACTATCGGGATCCAGAAGCTACTGTTGCTGAGATCCAGTCGATCGACCTCCCTGCTTAGTCGATCGACCACATCGCTGCTTCAGACGAGAATTAAAAGATCGAGGAACTTAAAGCCCATTGAAGTTTAGGTTTAGGAAATAATTGTTACGCTTATTTGCTATATAACGTAACACAAACTTTCAGTTTAGGGATCGAATTACATATCAAGTCTTTTATTCAGATTTTTACATTAAGTTTTACATTAAGTTTTCATTCAAGTTCTTTATCGAATAGTTAGGGTTTGGGATTATTGTGAGCATCGAATTTCGGTTCTTAATAATCAATCTTTCCCCTGCAATTCGGTATTCCTCCTGATTACTTTCAGTTCATTTATTTTGCTAATAGATTAGAATTGCTAGCAGATTCCCGAAACCATCTTTATTATTGCATGTTAATTGTTTCCTTTACTGTTTTAAGCATGAATTCAGTAGCTAGTTTTATCGTTTATGTTGTTGTTTCTACCCTTAGCATGAGTAGCTAAATCTTTAGTGCTAGGATGTAGGGGAATTGTAGCATAGGCGGCACTAGATTGAACACGGCCTGTACCCGCGTGTCAGTCGATCGACTGACATTGTTGGTCGATCGACTGACCTAGTGAGGTTTCTCTTCGTTTTAATTGAATTTAATCTTATATTTAACGAATCGAATGCATGCGACCAGTTAGATACCTATTTAGTGACTGACCCATTAGATCGAAAGATAGGGAAAGTTATTTGACCGTCAATTAAATCGACTAAATTATGCTAAGATCGAAAGATAGGTATAGTTTAGACCGTTATTCACTTTTCAGG
The DNA here is from genome assembly GCF_048544455.1 of Silene latifolia. Taxonomy (NCBI): domain Eukaryota; kingdom Viridiplantae; phylum Streptophyta; class Magnoliopsida; order Caryophyllales; family Caryophyllaceae; genus Silene; species Silene latifolia. The sequence goes on along the minus strand of NW_027413187.1, from coordinate 105,804 downwards.
ACGAGAGTCAGTATTAGTGACATTAGGGACCTATAGCGAGATCGAAAGATGTTATTTGTTAGGAGTGGACCGAGAGGACCTCTTATTTCCCGCCTCACATGTGTTTGATTCAGACCGACTTAGTTTGCTGCCGCAGAAACTATAATGACCCGATCATCCTAGTACCCTTCTTTTATCTGTTTAAATCGTATTTTTAGTTTATTTTCTTTTTATTGTTATTAGCTTTAGATCAATTCAAATCAACCCCCATAATAGTTACATCAGACTGAACATAGATCAACTAAAGTTTACAACTGCCTCCTTGCGGATCGACCCTGTTACCACTAGCCTAGGTTAGTCTTAATAGAAGATTATAAATTTTATCTTTGGTACTCACAACGACGGGTATCAAATTTTGGCGCCGTTGCCGGGGAGGCAATAGTCCTAATTTTAGTTGTTTTTATTTTTAGTTTTTCTCAATTTAAGGGGCTTCTGTTCCTTAAACTCTTCTTATATTCTTTTTGTAGTTTCTTCTTATGCGCAGGTCACAGGGTGGAGAATTAGTACCGTTGAACCCTGAGCTTGAGAGATCCTTGCGCGAGAGAGGAAGAGCTGAGTACTCTGTCAAGCTATCACGAGAACGAACTGTTCGAAGAAGACCCACAGTCTTCACCCGTTTCCACTTCTTCAGCCGAGACAGTCACTTCTCCGGAAATTCCAGTCATGGCCGAGGAAGCAAGTATAGCTAGTTTTTCTGAGCCGACAGCCGACAATTTATACAAGGGGTTCGAGTTACCGGGAGATGCCAGGAAATTCGAACCAAAGCCTGCTTACATTACTATGGTCGAGAGAAATCAGTTTGGGGGAGCTGCAAATGAAGATGCAGCAAGGCATATGGAGACCTTTATTGACTACTGCTGCTCCATTCCCCCACCAGCTGGCGTAACCCAGGATCAAATCAAAGAGACCATGTTCATCTTCTCCCTTCGTGATGCTGCAAGGGAGTGGTATAGAGATTTGGATCGGACCGCTCAGGAGATCACTGATTGGAATACATTGGCATTGGCGTTCTACAAGAAGTACTTTTTTGCTTCAAGGACGATCGCTATTAGAGCTCAAATCACGGGCTTTAAACAAGGGCCAGATGAGAATTTCCACGAGGCATGGGTCCGATTCAAGAAGTTGGTGCGAACCATACCGCACCATGGGTTCGAAAAGTGGAGTTTGTGCAATCATTTCTACAATGGGTTATACGACGATCAGAGGGCCATTTTGGATGCTGCAGCCAATGGAAGATTCGCTGAAAATTTGGGAGCAACTAAGGGGTGGAATATCATTGACGATCTAGCTACCCACAAGGCCGAATATGGGAATTCGAGAGGGAATCAGAGGAGAGCTGCTGAATCTTCCTATGTTGCTGCACTTGAGGCTCTCACCGCGAGATTTGACAAGTATGAGCTAGGAGGAGCTTCTAAAGGTGGGATATACCAAGTTAACGCTGTGTCAGACGGTCCCTTCCTTTGTGAAAGGTGTGGAGTTGAGGGCCATGTCTCGAAGAACTGCCCTAGTCCCTTTGAATCTTGTGCTGCCTTTCAACACTATAGGCAGACAAACACCTACTACGAGCCAAGCCACCCAAACTTGAGTTGGAGGAGCCAAAATGTCCAAAATCCAACCCAACATCCGCAGCAGCAACAACCCTATGTGCCCCCTCATCAAAAGCAAAGACAGTATCAAAAGCCTTCTTATGTGCCGCAGCAGCAACAATCACAGAGTTCTGAGTTCTCCGAGCTAAAGAATTTGTTGCTGAAGGAGTCCTAAGCAAGAGAGGCCGGGATGAAGTTACTAGAAAGCCAAATTGCTCAACTGGCTAGTAAAAATAACACTCGAGCTCCCGGACACTTACCCACTCAACCCGAACAAAAGGAGACCTTAAATGCCATCACTTTGAGGAGCGGGTCTACCCTTGATGGTCCTGCCATGGTTAAGGATGATGTTGGAAAAGATGAGCTGAAAACAAGTCAAGAGAAAGCTTCAACGAACAATTCAAAGAAAAAGACGTCTGCTAGGAATTTCAGTCGATCGACTGAAGTACCTAGTCGATCGACTGACTTACGGTTTACAGGAGCTTCTGGAACTGTGCAACCCAGTCGATCGACTGAGGAGGTTGGTCGATCGACCAATATCACTGCTGATGTTGAAGAATTTCGTCCTTTAATGCCAAATAACCTACGAGATCACTTGTTTCGGGGAACCACCGTCCCGAAAATTTTGGGGGTAGACCCAAGTGCTGATGGGTCAGTCCCGGCTCCGAAGTTCGATCCAATGATGGTCAATGGGTCTCATTTGAGATGGTCTGAGGAGGGGCCTAGCTTCAACAAAGAAAAGGTGACGGACTTCCAGCCTAAGTCCAAGGACGCCGGCGCGCGCGAATTAGAGGAGAGGGCTAAGGTGCTCCTTACAGCCCCATATCCGGAGAGACTCATACCGACAAAGGAACAGGTATCTTTCAGTAAATTTGAGAAAGTTATTCGTAGCTTGAATGTTCAGGTACCCTTCCTTGAGTTAGTTAACCAAGTGCCAGCATACACTAAGTTTATGAAACAGTTGTTGTCAAAGAAAAAATCGCTTGAGCATGTTCATACTGTTGCGTTAACTAAAGAGTCTTGCTCCTACTTGTCTCACACTGCGCCCCATAAGTTAGAAGACCCGGGCAGTTTTTCCGTCCCTTGTAGCATAGGTACCTTTTCTATCGAAAAGGCTTTATGTGATTTAGGAGCTAGCATAAGTGTCATGCCCTTGAGTCTAGCTAGGAAGCTTAAACCGACCGTGGTTTGTTTATTCTTCGAAATGACAATCCGGATGGTGATCGATCTGCGGTCGAGCCCATAGGAGTCCTAGAGGACATACCCGTCCAGATAGGGAAGTTTTTCTTCCCTGTTGACTTTGTTGTCCTTGACATGCCTGAGGATGACCATATTCCCATCATTTTGGGTAGGCCATTTCTGCACACTGCTGGTGCAGTCATCGATGTCGGTCTAGGTACCTTGACTTTCAAAGTGGGAAAGCACTCTATTGTCTTTGCCCAGCCGGCTAAGAAAAAGGATCCCATGTGGCCTGTTACATGTAACACGGTTTCTGAAAAGAAATCGTACTTTGTGCTTCCTGAATTACCTGTCTCTATTACTACTCCTGTATTAACTCCTCCGCCCCGGATTGGGAGCAAGAAGGAGGAAGAATTTGTTGTTTTAGATAATGCAGGAACTGGTTTGGGGAAGGATGAGCTGCAGGTCACTCCAGCCACGACAGAGCAGATCGTTTCCAGAGGCGGTCTTGGATGCCTAAGCTATGGGACCGATGAGGAAGTGGAAGATGAGCCAGCCAAGGTGAGATGGTCTGATTTGGATTCCGACGATTCCAAGGAAATCCTTGATTGGGGAGATGACGAAGCTGATCAGCTGAATTCTCCGACTGTCGAAGCTAAGAAGGGTGCAACTGATAACATGAGCACTAATGAGGCTACCTCTAGTAGCCAGAAGCCGACAAAGTGGGCCATACCGTGGTCCTTCTTGATCAACTATTAAGTTGATCAAGTGCGTTATAAACTTCATTTTAATTTTGTTAAGACATTGTATTGCTTTTGTGTGCGCGAAAACTTCGCTTTTATTCTTTTTGCTTAGGATTTTTATGCACTTTCGACATTCTTCTGGGTTTTGCGCAATTTTGGGCGCGTATTATTGTGCTTTTGCAGGTATTTAGAGCTTATTAGCTCAAATCATTGAGCGATTACGAAGAAATAAGACGCTGCAAGATGTTTTTTCGATCGATCGATCGCGCACCATTGGTCGATCGATCAATTGCAGGTTTACAGGAGCTACTGTTCACGTCCACCTGGTCGATCGACTGACCTTAGTGGTCGATCGACCACTGCTGCTGCTGTATTTGTTCTCGACCTCTCCCCTGCTGTGTTTGGTCGATATGCGGACCTAAGGGAGTCTTCTACTCCACTCTATTTTCCGCCGAATTATCTATTTCTTCTATTTGCCTCATTTGTGCACTGTTTTTTACGCTTCAAATTTGTTTTCTCAGTCTTATGCGTGGTTTTTAATTGTCTTTTCAGATCCTTATTGGTAGCATCGCTCTTTGAAACCTCCTAGTTAACGCTTTGGTTTGGGGAGGTTTCCTTTTAACGCTCAAAGTCTTGTGAGTTCCATATCTTTCCTTTGTGTCTTGCTTATTTATTTTCTCGCAAATTCCCGTTTCTCTTTTCTTCATTACATGATTTTGCACAATGGGGACATTGTGCGATTTGGTTTGGGGAAGGGTTTTGCGTCGCATATCATTTGCTTGCATTCACGTTTAATTTTGTTCTGCATTGTTTATTTCGTTTTCATTATATACAGAAAAATTCAAAAAAATTGAAAATTTTCAAAAATTTCATAAAATGCACGTTTATTTTAGCACATAGATTGAGTCGGAACGGTAGTATTTCAAGGATGATTTAGCATTTGCATCTGTTTTGCCTGAGCCTTGCTAGATTAACATGTTATTAGTAGAATCGTATAAATGCATACCTACGAGTTTTCGTTGAATTACTCGCTGAACTTGAGACTTGACTTTGAAAATTGGCAAGCTACATCATATTTCTGAGTTATTAGAGCCTATAACTGGTGACATTCATGACCAGTTTATCTAGGAATGTGAGTAGTACTCCTTATGAGACATGTTTCCTTAATTTGCATAATTATGAATTTGATCTACTTAATACCTGTATGCATTCGGTTTGTGGTTAGTTGACACATGTGGTAGAGGTTTCTTTTTCTCATTATGCCCAATAACTCCACACTGCCAAAAATATCCCTTTTTGTCCCATTTACTACATCCTACATTTAGCCTATCCTTTGTCAAGCTAGTAGTCTGTGTTCTTGGGATTGTTACTCATTTTTGGTGGTATTTGCTCTTTTGAGATGAAATTGGGAAAATAAAATGAGATGAAATTGGGAAAATAAAATGAAATGAAAAGGAAAGAAAGAAACAAAAGAAAAAGAAAAAAAAAATGAAAAAATGATTAAAATGATTCGAAAAAAAAAAGTGTTCTGCACTGTTCAAAGCAGTCGATCGACTGCTACATATGGTCGATCGACGGAGATTCGAGAAGAAATCAATTCGCATGATTAAGCCTTTATCTTTTGGCGATTTTTGCCCCCATGTGTCATTTACATCCTATGGGGAGTTTTTATTGATTTGATAGTTTGGAGATTGTGAGTTTTGTGCTTGCTATAGCACCGTTTCTTTTGTTTATGAGAAAGAAGTTGGATGTTGTCCTTTGGTTCCGTTTTGGTACTAGCTTGATCACCTATACCTCCACTTTACCATAAAATGTTTTGCCTCTTCTTACCCATACCTCACATATCCCATATTTACCTCGGCATGTGTCATTGGTCATCTGTTCGGTTGGAATGCGTATGTACGGTTATAGAGATCATTTTCATATTTTATTGCTGGCATGTTTTCATAGGTCGTAGTTAGGTGAGAGTCAGTACAAAATTTACTTCTTTCTATCTTACATTAATATCACCCGTGCTTATTGAGTGTTTTGAGCGACCCGTGAGAGTCCAGTTTGATAAGTCTTTACAGTCAACGGTTCAGCAGTTTTTGACGACTTTATAATTCGTTTGCATGATTCACATTACTAATTGATTGTTGGTTGTGCATTAAATTGGTTTGGGCCTTACAATTTGCATTTCGCTCTGAGATTGAACTCGTTCCATTAGGTCTTTAGATCGAGTCTAGTTCTTGCTTGGGGACAAGCAAGGTTTGGTTTGGGGAGATTTGATGCGTGTCTAAAATATGATGTTTCACACTATATTCTACACGCGTTTCAGAGCTCAACTGTGCAATATATGCTACATTTCTCCCTATTTCCGTCTACTTCCGTATTTTGTACTTTATTGCAGAAATGTGAAGAATTTAGCGGGAAATCAAGCCAAATCCGCCCCCGAGTAACCTGCATTGCAAATGACGTAAAGGAATTGCTTAAGGAACGAGCTTGGTGCGCAATCCAAGGCCCAAAAGACGAGTCCACGAGTTTAAAGAAGTCAATTAGCAGCTCAAGCGGTCGATCGACTAGACCCATCAGTCGATCGACCAACTATCGGATCCGTGGCTACTATTGCTGAGATCCAGTCGATCGACCTCCCTGCTTAGTCGATCGACCACATCGCTGCTTCAGACGAGAATTAAAAGATCGAGGAACTTAAAGCCCATTGAAGTTTAGGTTTAGGAAATAATTGTTACACTTATTTGCTATATAACGTAACACAAACTTTCAGTTTAGGGATCGAATTACATATCAAGTCTTTTATTCAGAGTTTTACATTAAGTTTTACATTAAGTTTTCATTCAAGTTCTTTATCGAATAGTTAGGGTTTGGGATTATTGTGAGCATCGGAATTTCGGTTCTTAATAATCAATCTTTCCCCTGCAATTCGGTATTCCTCCTGTTTACTTTCAGTTCATTTATTTTGCTAATAGATTAGAATTGCTAGCAGATTCCCGAAACCATCTTTATTATTGCATGTTAATTGTTTCCTTTACTGTTTTAAGCATGAATTCAGTAGCTAGTTTTATCGTTTATGTTGTTGTTTCTACCCTTAGCATGAGTAGCAAAATCTTTAGTGCTAGGATGTAGGGGAATTGTAGCATAGGCGGCACTAGATTGCACACGGCCTGTACCCGCGTGTCAGTCGATCGACTGACATTGTTGGTCGATCGACTGACCTAGTGAGGTTTCTCTTCGTTTTAATTGAATTTAATCTTGTATTTAACGAATCGAATGCATGCGACCAGTTAGATACATATTTAGTGACTGACCCATTAGATCGAAAGATAGGGAAAGTTATTTGACCGTCAATTAAATCGACTAAATTATGCTAAGATCGAAAGATAGGTATAGTTTAGACCGTTATTCACTTTTCAGACGAGAGTCGAGATTAGTGACATTAGGGACCTATAGCGAGATCGAAAGATGCTATTTGTTAGGAGTGGACCGAGAGGACCTCTTATTTCCCGCCTCACATGTGTTTGATTCAGACCGACTTAGTTTGCTGCCGCCGAAGCTATAATGACCCGATCATCCTAGTACCCTTCTTTTATCTGTTTAAATCGTATTTTTAGTTTATTTTCTTTTTATTGTTATTAGCTATAGATCAATTCAAATCAACCCCCACAATAGTTACATCAGACTGAACATAGATCAACTAAAGTTTACAAAATCGCCTCCTTGGGATCGACCACTTACCACTAGCCTAGGTTAGTCTTAATAGGAGATTATAAATTTTATCTTTGGTACTCACAACGACGGGTATCACTTGCTCCCACTCGACTTGATATATAGACATGGTTCCTCGACCGATCGAGTATATCCATTTTCTTTTATCACTTGGTCGAAGCGATGATTCCAACTCCTGGAAGCTTGCTTAAGTCCATAAATGGAGTCCACCTCGGATTTCATGGCCTCAAGTCAAAGCTTTGAGTCGGAACTAGTCATGGCACCTTTATAGGTTGCGGGTTCACTACTCGCTAAGAGTAGGATGTCATCTATGTCATGTTCCTCGACCATACCAATGTATCTGTCCGGAGGAATAGAGACTCTACCCGACCTCCTAGATTCCCCAGGAATATTAACCGCAGCCGGGATTAAAGGAATTGGTTCCTCCAATGGTTGCTCGGGATTTGGTTCTGGAATCTCCGACAGGTCGAAGGTTCTATCACTCTTTGCATTCTCGAGAAACTCCTTCTCTAAGAATGTCGCACTAGCCGCAACAAATACATGTTGTTCGGTTGGCGAATAGAAGTAATGACCAAGTGTTCCTTTAGGATAACCTATAAAGTATGTCTTGACCGATCGCGGGCCGAGCTTATCCTCGTGTCTCCACTTGACATAAGCCTCGCAGCCCCAAACCCGTATAAAGGACAAGTCAGGGACCGTTCCCTTCCATAGTTCATATGGAGTCTTGTCAATAGCTTTAGACGGATTTCGGTTAAGTATTAGAGCAGCTGACAGAAGAGCATAACCCTATAATGAATCAGGTAACACGGTGTGACTCATCATGGATCGAACCATATCAAGTAGAGTTCGATTTCTCCGTTCGGACACACAATTCAACTGAGGTGTTCCAGTGGAGTTAATCGTAAGGCAATCCCACCGTCTTTAAGGTGTTGATCAAACTCGTGAGAAAGATACTCGCCACCACGATCGAACGTAGTGTTTTAATCTTTCTACCCGGTTGGTTCGTACCCGATTCTGGTATTCTTTGAATTTCTCAAAGGACTCACTTTTATGCTTCATTAAGTAGACATAGCCATATCTACTTAAATCGTCCGTGAAAGTGATGAAATACCTATAGCCTTCTCGTGCGGTGATTGACATAGGTCCACATACATCCGCGTGTATAAGTCCTAATAGGTCAGCAGCGCGCATTCCAACACCTTTGAAGGAAATCCGAGTCATCTTACTGATGAGACATGATTCACACGTGCCAAATGATTAAAAATCAAAGGCCGAGATAGCTCCATTCCGTATGAGCTGTTTAACGCGTTTCTCATTAATGTGTCCCATACGGCGATTACCATAGATACGTTTGATCTTTGTCACCAACCTTTAACTTCTTATTCATTACGTGTAATATTTCGGTGGTCTGATCTAAAACATAAATTCCATTCATGGAGACTGCCTTGCCAAAAATCATATCGTGTAATGAGAAAATGCAATTATTATTCTCTATTACAAATGAAAAACCAAGTTTGTCAAGTGCAGAAACTGAAATAATGTTTTAGAAAGACTGGGTACATAATAGCGATTATATAAAAATAACTCAAATCCGCTAGAAAGTTTGGATCACGTGTGTTCCCCTCGAGATGGCGCCAATCGTGCTCCATTCCCGATCTGCAGTCCACCTCACCCTTTACGAGGGGTTCGATGTTCCGAGCCCCCGCACATGATTACACAGATGAGAACCACAACCAGTATCTAGTACCCAAGTTCCGTAACTTGCGTGGTTAATCTCAATCATATGAATAAAAGTAGGAAGGGATGAAGACATACCAACAGGTTTAACGCGACCTGCTTTTATGTCCTCATGGTAAACAGGACATGTACGCCTCCAATGCCCAGTCTTGTGGCAATGATGGTGTTCCATGTTATCGGTTTTGCTCTTTGTCGTGCCTGATGAGTTACTTGCCTCACCAGGCCCACTCTTACCTGATCCCAACTTCTTAAACTTCGGTTTACCTACTGCTAGGCCTGGCTGAACTTTGCCCTTACCCTTGCCCTTGTTGGATACAACGAGAACATCCTGTTTAAGGCTCCCACTAAACTTCATGTCCTTCTCGGTCTATACGAGAAGGGAGTGTAGTGCGTGAGGACTTTTCTTCAAATCATTCATATAGTAATTGGCTCTAAAGAGCGCAAAACCATCGTGGAGTGAATGAAGCATGCGGTCAATCACAATGTTCTCGCTGATTTTACAATCAAGCGTCTCCAGTTTCTCGACATTCTCAATCATGCTGAGAATGTGTGGGCTAACCGGTTGGCCCTTCTGGAGTTTCGCCTCAAAGAAGCGACTGGTAAACTCATAGGTCACGATTCTCGGTGCTTTCGAGAATTCCTTAGTGAGCGTAGTGAAAATCTTGTTTGCACTTTGGGCTATGAAGCGTTTCTGCAAATTGGATTCCATTGCAAAAATAAGTACATTCTTTACCACACCCGCTTCCATGGCGAAATCGTTATACTTGTCGATCTCGTTAATTCCAGCCGTGGGGCCTGGGTTTGGTGGGATGGGCTCAGTCAGATATTTGAGCTTCCCATCAGCAATGGCTGCATTCCGTAATGCCGCCTCCCAGTCCGTGAAGTTTGATCCATCATTCTTGATCGAGTAGACGATTCATCGATCCATGAAGATCCGAAGCCAGGACTCACGGTCCAATGTGACACTTGGCATTGGGTCGTCATCACGGCCAGCCATTATGTTATTAGCAGTTTAAATGATCGTGTTCTACACTGAAAAAGGAAGAAAAACAAAAACGAAATAAGCAACTCATCGAGGTGATTTAAGTCTATTTAAAATTCATTTTTAACGTGTAGACTCATTGCACTTGCATAATTGATCTCCCTCAAGAATTATACAAGTGATCCCAAGACTCAATTTCCGTAAATTGATAAGCCAACTGTTTAGCTGGTTCTTCCGTAAGAACTCTTGGTCGATAGATTTCCGTAAATCCTATCTATAGTCCACCATAATCACGGGATCGCATTTAGTGACCATAGTGTTGAGATAAAATAAGTCAATCAGTTCCAACTTACCCGACGTAGAAGGGGTCATATTATGCCTACCGACGAAGAAGGGATTCATTGGAGTTTGACCTATAAAGACTATTCTCAATTTTTGGTTATACGAGGAAGATCCCATCAACTTAGTTTAAATTCATTTTAAGTGAACGAATAACTAGCATTACGTGAATGAATTAACTTAGGTGATGGCTTAAACTTGATCGAGTGACATAAGAATGTCATAGAAAACTAACGCGTGACCTCTATATGAGTCAGTTTTCATGCAATTATTAGGTGGTTTGGTTTTTAGGCTGAAAATGATGCAATCTATCGTTACGATAAAATAAATAAAAGAATGCAAAACGTAAATAAAAATTCCTAGTGTGGCCTATCCTAGTAAAAAGAACAAAATACAACTTTGGAATCCACCGTTGGACCCAAGAAGCTTGTCTTGATGTTCCATCTTTGTCCATGTAGCGGGAGTGAGCATCCGATCTCCATCTTTGGTCTTCTCAAAATTACAATTAAAATTTACAAAATATAAACCTATTTACATTCTAAATAAAAACAGTAATTATAAAAGAAAAACAAAATGGAGATGCGAGATCTCAAAATACAACCAAGACCATGTTCCATCATTACTGTAACACGTTCTACTAAGGCCACACTAAGTTACAACCGATTGTAAAATTAAATAAATACGTAATTAAAAGCATTCAAAACAATCAAAATAACGATAAATAAAGTGCATCAACTAAATTAAATTTATTCGTGACATAATTCCGTAATTATGTTAAATTTATCCAAACCACCTTATATGATTAAAATTATGTGACAAAACCGCTTTAGTCAAGTTAATTTTAATCCGTGATAATCCGTTACTTTAAATCGTTTTAAAATAACTAAATGGTACGTGAGTGAACCGTTTCACTATCAAGCGAGTGCATAAAATCCGTATTGTATGCATATCATGGCCGAAAAATAAAAACAAAAAAAATATTTTTTTTTATATTCAGCAGCTGTTTGCCGAGAGCAAAAGAGGAAAAAAAATTTCAGCGGCTCAAAAATTTTTAAGCTCGGCCAAAACCAAAACAAAGTCGATTTGACAAAAACCAATTGCAATTTAAACTAATCCGTATAGAATTAAATCCACAATTGTCTAAACTTTAACATGTTGCAACAAAGATCGTTTATAACAAAACAATATGCAAAATCAAATCGAAAACAAAACCAATCGATCGAGACAACTAGCTTCTCGATCGATCAACAGATCAGTAATCGATCGTTTACAACAAAAGACGAGAAAATAAAAAAATTGCAGCCGTGTAAAACAGGTCACGGTTTTCAAGGCACGAGAAATTGAGGCGTGTGTAAAAACATATCACCCGCACGGTTTTTTTTTTATGCAAAAATTTGATAGATCTTTAACATATTGCAATGAATATCGATTACAAAACAATATGCAAAGATCAAATCGAAAACAAGACAAACAACAACCATCACCGTGTAAACTTGACACGGTTCCCAAGACAGGAAAAACGCAACATCAAAAAATCTGCCGAGGAAAAAAAAAATGCTGCCGCACGAATTTTTTAAGCAAAAATAAACATCGATTCAAAATTCGTTTGATGAAAATCACATAGAAAATTTACGTGGCCTCGCTCTGATACCACTTGTGGGGTAATATCCGTATAACACCCTTAAATTGTAGGACTATAACGTAAATTTAATATGCAAATTATAGTCAGTGAGTACCATGTTCGTGGGAAACTTATCCTGAACTGGGGCATAGGCCCTAGCATTTTCATAGTGGATGTTCTTCCCCTGGGAGAGCTTCAGACGGTCTTCAATGAACTTGAACCGTTTCTCGGATCGGTCGAGTGGGGTAGATGAGGGGAATCTTCACCCACTTAGATTCGATTGCGTCCATTCGGGTCATCATGAGGTTCACGGCCTCGGTGAGCTTGTTGACAGCATCTTCCATTGCTTGACGTCGGGTTTTTGGCGGCCTTTCTACAAGAAAACCCCGAACCGAGTCAATATTTAAAGTAAGAGCCCCTGCACACTTAAGGACACGACACCAACTTGACTCAAGCAAAGACTCGACTTGAGACTGGTTAACCAAAAGGTTCGACTCACGGTTGGATTTAGACCTTGACTCATTTTAGACTCGACAAAACGACATGACTCAAGCTGTCATAGCTCGATTCTAAACTGGACTCGGTGTGACTAAACCCGTGATTGGACTAACATAGCCCATAGGTTCGAGTGAAACGCCCTAAATGGCCTAGCTTGGGCATTTCTGTGGACTATCCTAGACCAAATGGTCGACCCACATGACTCAAAGCCCAAGAGGTGAGCTTGGGTGACCCAACAAGGTCGTGTTCTAGACTCTTGGAACGAAACACGCCTGGCCTAACACGGCCAGGACCCGGACACGACTTGATGCATTTCATGCTTGGTTGAGGTTCGAGAAACATTTTGGATTGAATTTGAAAAAAACGAATAATTGATTTGAAAATGAGATTTGAAATGGGCAGCATGCCGGCTATAAAAGCTTATTTTTGGCCGAAAATTCTAGTCCTATTTGGGCAGCATTCCGCGTTTTTAAAACCATGCTAATTTTGAAAGTAAGTTGTTCAAAGGTTCGGTTTTGAAATGGACATGGAAAATTTGAAAAGACTCGGGAAATTCATTTCGCACATTGTCATTCTCATGTTATAAGGATGTATGCTCCTAGACATCTCTAAGTCTCGGCAAGTCTTCTACAAGAAGGTCTAGGCCCTCCATCCTTTTTGTGTCTTATAGAGCAAGGGCCTTTAGGTAGAGTACCTAGAAGAGCGTCCCCACCATCAAGAACCACGACGAGGAGGAGCGGAAGCAAGCAATGTGCGAGTTCTTGGCATAGTGGGACGTCGCCCCCCACGCATCACAAAGAAACACTGGGACGGCCCGGGAAAGTCCTTAAGCGTTTATGCATGAATCGTAGCACTATGAGTAATGTTTTACTTTCCAATACTTTCTTTTCAAGTTTCACCTCGGAGGAAAAGACCCTAGAAAAAAAGTGTAACTAGTCCTCTTTTCCCAGTGAGTTGCCAAATCAGGACAACGCCCGCGGGATCTGCGTCCGCGGGATCCACACTAGGCATAATCGACTCGAGGTTCTTTCGAATCGAATTAAGACAAATTAGAGTCGCCACCAAGTTTTTTGGGAACTTGGAACCGTTCAAGTCAACTTTACACCTTTCATCGAAAAGTATAAAGCCAATCGACTACGAGTGATTAAAGATAAAGACTTGTACCTTATATCACTCGATTTGAATGACTCTCGTAATCCAATGGTATTTAGACGGATCCACAAACCATAGATCTTGAGTAAGGGGTGAGGGTACGTGTTAGGAAGCCCATAAGGACACCTAACCCCGCCCGTCAATAACGGCCTCTACTAAGTCAAGTGTCGGATTTCAAACAAGGTCATAGCTACTATGATATATGATATGCAAACATCGTTTTCAAAACCCTAACATGTGAAGTTTCTATGTCGATTTGGATGCAACTAAACTAACTTTGTCAAAGTTGTAATTTAGCATGTGGGTTGATTGATCTAACAACATACAAAACAAAGCAAACAAGGCTTAGGGGGAATGGGGGAGCCGTTGGGATCTATCCTATTACAACCCAGGCATTTCATACCGACACAACGATAAATTAAAGATACAACTCGATCTAAAATACAACGCTATACACAAAACCGTACATGACGCATTACACGGCCAACTCGGCCTAGGAAAACGTGCACAAAGGGGTGGCCCACGGCTTACATGACTCACGGCCTTGGGTCACTCCTCGTAATGTGTGCTTTCACTTAATCTCATCGAATTAGACATAGGGCTACGCACCAAAGCATGCATTAGCATAAATCGGGCCATGTTGCTTTAAACAACATGCGATTTACTACGCTCTTACATGCATTGGGGCACAACCATCTAACCAAACAAGACTAAGGTTTTTGGAAGAGGTTTTGACTCGATAAAAGAAAGCTAACTTGAAAATTAAAACTCGATGAAAAAACGATAAATTACAAGCGACAAAACAATAAAGAACAAACGATGTAAAACAAACGAAACAAGAAAGACAAAAGGACACGGCCAAGCCATGGCCACTCTAGACACGGCTACCCTAGGTCCTAGGTCAGGTTCATTAGTTAGATCAAGTGATTGCGAAACAAGTTCGAAAGCGGGCTAGAAAACAAGTTAGAAACGACGTTGATCGATTGAAAAGATGCCTTGCAAATGTGTATTCTACGCGGCCTAAAGGGGTCAAACTAGGTCAAGGAGTTACGATATTAACGCTACTCATCGAGTGTTAATAGGAAGGTGCTAATCACGCATTCCTATGCTAGCGAGAAATCGAGTGAAAAGAGAGATGCGTTCAATTAGGTTATAGAATTGTTAGTTGATTTTTAAAGCTATGTCGATGTACCCTAACGTGTCTAATTAGGTTATTAAATTGATCTAATGTCATCTAAACGAGTTATATGTTAACAATCAGAGGTCATACTAACATGCGAAGGGTCCTAGGGTGGGTCGAATTACACGAAACAAGAAAGGGGTCAAAAGCGAAGAGCGAAGTTAGAATTCGTTTTATTAATGCCCTACCTTGAACACGAGGATATGTAAATGAGACGGGGGTTACGACCGACTGATGTAGCGGATTTCTTTTCCATCTCAAGTCAACGCGGGTGTTCATGGTGGTACTTTAACTCATACTCGGACTAAACTAGTTTCATAGATAATGATAACAATCGATAAACAAAATAAAACGAAACAATAAAAAACAAACATAAAAAAACAAAATAAAAGGGAGAAAGAGGAGGATTTGATGCACCCTCAACCTACATGTATCGTTGACACCGTCTTGGGTCGTAATCGATGGTATATTTTATCTCGAGAGGCCGTCGTCGACGAAGAAACAAAGCAAACAACACGTTTTTTGCAAATCTGGACAGCAACTTTCAAACTGCGATTTCTCTCTCGTTTCACGGTGAAAATTCGATTTAAAAGATGTTTTGAAAACTAGAAAGAGAGTAGAACAGAGATCTTAAAACAATCCCTGCTCGTTTTGAGTTATTGGGCACGAAAAACGAGCACAAACAGAACTGGACAGACAGGAAAAGCCGCAAAAAGCAGTGTATAAAACTCTGTTTTTCGAGGGAATTCGTGTACTCTCAAGGGCAATTTGGCTCGTAAATCTTTGTCTAATGTGTAGATGGATGTTGTATGGTTAATTTGGAACAAGAAACTCGAATTTTGATGGAGGTTTGAAGGGAGAACCAAGGGTTTCAAAGAGGACACACAAACTGATTCTCAGTTTGTAAGTCGGTTTTGTCGAGGGTTTTTGAGAGGCAATTAGGGTTTGTTTCTGGAGTTTAAAGCTTGTGAATGACGGTAGTATGTATGGATAACTTAGAGGAATGAATGTATGGTGAAGGGGGAGTATTTATAAGGAGTTAAAGTAGGGTAAAAGGGAGCCATAAGCAGTCGGGCTCGGTTTGCATAGTTGTTGCCCATCAGCTATTCGTGGGGTTTTTTAGGGTTTGTATGGGGGGTTTTCTTGGTGGTTAAGCTAATGTAATATGGGTAGGATACTAGGGCATGGGTTAGGGTTAATGGGCACGGGTTTTGGTGGTATTTGGAGCGGGTTTTGGGCTCGGGATTTAGCACGCAAAAAGGGGGAGGTCGCTTTTGTTATGCGGGCTGTTTGGGGAGGATTTGGGACGGGATTTGGGCCGTGGTTATGGGGGTTCGAACTGGGGTTGGATGGGTAGAGGCTTAGGTTGGTTAGTGTACTCGAGATTTGTACCAACTCGTAAAGAAAATGGGCTCAAAAACCGAGCTATAATCGAGCTCCAAAACGCGTGGTTAAAACGAGTTTTCGATTTTCAAATTCGATTTTTCAAATCAAATTAACACATTAAAATAAACGATTTTTCAAATCAAATATACTCATAAAATGATTTTTCAAATTAATTATTTATTTTATTTTCAATAAAATAAACTTGAGAAAATAAATTCAAAATAAAGTAAAATGAATTTACCTTAAAAAAGCTTTAATTTAAATATCATTTAAATTAATAAAATACTCCGTCGACAACGCTCATTCTACATCGTAAAACGTACCCAAATAATGACAATGACAACTAAATAATACATGTGTCCTATCATCATCGGATGTTTGTCGGGTTCTCTATAAATTCCAATATCGACGGATACGGGTATCTACAACTAGAATTCATACATAATTACTAATGACCAAACCTATTCCTTTCTACACTATAAATAGTGCTTAAATCGGTTTGGGGAGGTCTGATCATAGGTGACCATGGTTTACTAGAAATCATGCATCATCTAGTATAGTGTAGATTGCATTCATTTGTTATATATGTCATATAGAATTGCATTTAGTTAGAGCATGCATTCGTTCATATCATATCATTACATTTGTACTTCATTTCCATAAAATCAAAAATCCAAAAACATGTATTTCTTTTTCATTCTTACTCCTACATGTACATTGAGGACAATGTCCAAAATAAAGTGGAGGATGAGAATTTATGTCGTTTATATTCCAAAACACATAAAAATTGAAAAAAATTTCGAAAAATCCCAAAACTATGTTCTTTAATTTCATTAAAAAAAATCCATAAAAATTTGAAAATTTCAAAAACCAAAAATATGTTCTTACATAGATACAACACTACATTTGAGGCATTGGCAAGGGAATGTGAAGACCGCTTGGTATGATCGTTCTAATCCCTATTTCCCTTCCATTTTTTCATTATTTATAAGGAGGATGGGCTTACATGTCAAGGATGATGTGGTGTAATTTGTTGTTGTGGTTTGAGTATCTATGTGTTGTTAGGAGTTACATTTAGTTTATATGGCATAATAGTTGATAGAAGCATATACATTAGAGTTGTATATATGTTAGTTGTATCATGGCATGTAGTTGCATGGTTACAAAATTTTGTGAAAATGCCTATTTGGGAAGCTTGACAAGTGTATATAAGGCCCTTATAGATAATTTTTCTCCTTGAGACTTTTTTTGCTAGAATACCCTCAAGACACCCTAGGATGTGTCATACTACTATCTTTTGACCCATGGACTAAGGCTAGTCAAGAGTACCTTGTGGTGTGATAACTCCTTGGCTACCGTTTATTCCAAGGTGACCTTTGAAACCATGCAACCATTCTTACACTTCTATCATCATATTTTGCCAACAAAAAGGGAATGAGCACAAAAATCTCCAAATTGAGTTCAAGTACCAAAATGAAAATCAAAAAGTTTGCACAAATTGCATCAAAGAAAAGAGGAGTACAAAAATATACTCCTAAGCTTCAATAAAAGTACCCTTGCTACAAAATGGAGTTACTTTGAAAAATGTTCAAAAATGCAAAAGAAATTGCCAAGTATCAAAATTGCCAAAACATCATAAGTGGCAAAAGAAATGTTCTCAAAAAGTCAAATACCAAAAGAAATTTGGGGGGGAAAACAAAACAAAAGCAAACTACCATTGTGAAACTCAAAGCATATCGATCCCTTTTATCCATTGATGAATCCTTTCTTTGTGGCATGGTGGAAAGGGGACGACCCTTCTTCTTGTCTAGGCAAGAGGGGGAATTCCGCGATCCTACAGTGTTTCTAACACCATAGGGAGCCTACTCTTGACAAAAGCATTTAGTGATTGAGGACAAAGGTACCCTTGTTTGACACAACTTAGAGGTGACTTGTTTGTATCCTATTGGACTTAGTAACTAGGAGAACCAATATCTATGATGGAGTGTGTACCTTTAAATTGCTTTCCCTTTAGATGATTTTCGCCACTTAGGTGAGGAAAGTGGCTATTCTTTTGCAGATGCATCCATTACTTGTTTTGTGTGCTTAATGCTTGGATGTATCGCCATTTTGGGAAGCCCCACCTTGCCTTGCAAGGAGGCATCTTACCTCATAGATGTCTTGTTGTGAGTTGAAGGGGCGGAGTGAGACCCGCTAATTGTCTCACATCGGTTATATTATTAGGATAGTTTAAATAAAGGTCTAGTTCTAGTCACCTCTTTACTCGGGACGAGTAAAGGTTCGGTTTGGGGATGTTTGATGTGACTCTTAATTGCACACATTTAGTCCCCTAATTGAACCTATTTTGCATACTAATATAGCATTTCATGACCATTTTATCCGTCAAATTCCTTCCTATTTTGCTTTCCTATTACATTGTATATGTCTTGTAGGAAAGAAGATAATGAGATGGAATTCCCGTCTCTCGAGCATATTCGGAAGCTTGTTGACGATCTTGGATGGACTAGTATGAAGATGAGGCAAGAACGACGACCAAAGATGTAAGAACAAAGAGTATACATAGATCATAGGCCTTTAAGCAAGAGGATGAAATCCCGTGCCAGGATTCGTGCGTCCTTGGCACGGGACGAGCGGATCACATTGCCCTAATCCGAGCGGCTCCTACACGGGACGAGCGGATCTCCAAGAAGACTAGCCGTGCACCATTTGAGGTTGAGCGGATCGTGCTGGGAGTAGCAGCTTGATCTGCGCATTTTCCTCGGGACTTGTAATTCTCTATTCAACACTTAGCATTGTTATTTACTAATCTACCCTTGCTTAACCTAATTATGTACCACTATATATATTCCATATGTAATAATCAAGAGACTAAGACCTCTTAGAGGGGAAAAACCTTTCTTAGATTAGATTAGGAGTAGATTAGAATAGACTAATCTCAATCATTCCACATTAATCTTTCCTTAATTATTGTTCAAGCTTATTATTATTGGTAATTTGAAGATTATTGGGTTATAATTGGAGAATTGACAACTCTTCATGAATCAATCAAGTTTTCTTCTATTATTCTTTCCTTTTCAATTGTTCATCTTAAGTTTGGTATAATCTCTTTACTCTTTACTCTTTACTCTATATTGTTCATTTCCTCACTTTCTTATCATGTTTATACTTGTTGTAATGATTGACACCATTGATAACATGTCTTATACGATAATAAGTGAGTAGTTACTTAACTAGGATTAGTGGGGAATTAGGGGAAACAAAAATGGGGATTGATCTATGCTTAATCTAATATGTTTTCATAATTATTTTGCTTGCTTGTTGTGATTTCAACCTATGCACATGTCATGTTTGATAAAATGCGAGCCTATGAATCCTTGCATTTTTTTACCCATCTCCTATCCTTTCAATGAGGCTTGTAAGACATAAACCAACTCGAGCCTCATTAGACCATGCATAGAATTGAATAGCAGGAGACTAAGTCGACTTGTAGGTGTTGTACAATCTAGATGATTCAGCTCCGGGACCTAAATCTTCCTAGGGATTGTAAGATATACACTAACTCGATCCCATCACAACAATAAGTGCTTGCTTCTAATTGAGAACATGTTTGTATGATCTACTCCCATGAATCCCCTATGAACCCATGACATCCTAGTATCTTTATTAATTGTTTACATATCTTAATTTATTGATTGTTTTACCTTATGTCTTTCATTAGTTTAGAACACAACTACAAACCCAAATCGATTGTGACACTAGCATAAATTGGGATGGATAGACTTAGAACCCAAAGCACACCGTCTCGTGGATCGACCTCGACTTAACCACTAACTAGTTATTTGTTAAGAAATATAAATGTGTTTGATTGATGGAGTGAACAACGACTTGCTGTACATCAAGGTATTCGAACGGTTTCCAATTTTTCCATAATAAATTGGTGGCGACTCCACAAATGCAGGCTTATTCAACCTTTCACCGGTTTCAACACCTCACAAATCGGTAACGGCCCATGACGTGCTTTGGCAAACCAAGGTTCCCTGGGAGAAGTGTCGCCGCCTTGCAACCAACGCGCGGGTGGCCCATGTCCACAGTTTGGCGACTCCGCTGGGGATGATACACTTAGGTGCTACCTAGGGTGAAACTTGAACAAGGTTAGGGAATAGTTTATACGAGACAGTTGTCGATTTTCATTACTCGACCTTCTTAGGTCGTTTCATTTGGTCTTCCTAGACCCTAAACCCAACCCATTCGACCAATCGTCCCGTCCGGACGGTCCAAATTACTATCTGGGCCTAAAGATGGATAGTGATTGACGTCAACCATACCATGGTACATACTCATGTTTGTATCAAGAGCTTTCACTACTCGTGGAAATGGACTAGCAACCGACCTTACTCATGTTTGGCACGGACCTCTCTACAGACCAGGGTTTGATTGCTTGGTATGGCAACCCATCTTTTTAAGCCAAAACTCTTTTAAATGCACTCAACAAACTGTTATAATGCCTGTTTGTATGTATACATTGTGTGTGTTTTCCAAATCAATCACGTTTCTAAAATCTTCATTTATAAACTAAATAATGTCAAAAATTTTGTGTAAATAAGATTCATTTTCAAACCTTTCAAATATCACATTTGTAAACCAAATAATGCCGAATTTTCCAATTTTCAAATTCTAATTTTCCAACAAAAAAAAAAGCCTTTTCAGAAATCCATTTTTGTAAATTAAATAATGTCCAATTCTCTGTAAATGTAAAATCCATTTCCTTTCAAAAAATCACTTTCTGTAAAATTCCATTTTCAAAGTTCAAGTCAATTTATTAAATTTTCCATAAATAAAATCCTTTGCAAATTCTCAAAACAAAATAAAAAAAAATCTAAAAAAAACGTAAAAAATCTAAAAAAAAAAGGACCAAAAAATGTTTTAAACCAAAATATTTTCAAACCATTTAAATGTAAATATGTAAATTCAATTGGGCTAGGTTAGAGTCAAAATTCGAACTGACTATGTCCTAGTCGGAACTCTGTCGAGTCATAAACCCGTCTTCCTTCACATTTTGGGTCTTTTCAAATTCAAAGTCAAGTCCTAAGGCGTCACGCCATCATTTTGGACCCCCTACCCCATTTCAGTTAGGATCTAAACATTTCTACACCTCGACTCAAATACTTGAGGCTAACACGTCGAGTCATTCCAAAATCTGTCTCTTGAACTCTCCTAATGACACATTCGGGACACACATACCCGAACCTCGAGTCAAGTCTATCTTAAAACACGCGTCTTAGAATCAACACATGTCATCAACCTCGTCAATAAAGTCAATCATATAAGGGTCACTCCGTCACAGTTGACACTCGAGTCTAAGATCAAAGTTAAGCACAGTGAATTCAAACACGAGAAGTCGCTCACGAAATTTCACGAATTCACAAGGCAAGTCTAGATTTGTCGTCTTATCCTCGTGATTACTTGTCCCTTCCTGTATTCGTTGCTTATTGCCTTAGTATGCGTAATCCCATATCGAATCGAGTTGTAATGCGCGTCATTTCTGTCGAGTAGGAATCCAGCAAGTTCCGTCAGTCAGCAATGTCACGAATCAGCTCAAGCCACAATCACCGTGTCTCTCCAAGACATTTATACCATGGTCCTACGAGTTCAAGCTAAAGTGGAAAACTTGAGCATTCGCGTCCTCACCCTTGAGAATGGAATGGTGGAAAAGAACACGCCACCTAGAGAAACCTCTAGTCTAGGTCGTCCAAAGCTTACCTCTTGCAATAACTGTCGTCCTAGAAAGCCGAAAAAAACCGAATGGAAACCTGGGAGGCATCAAAGGGTGCTTTCTGATTTAGGCATGTCTTATGCCGATGCTTTGTAGAGACTCTCCGCCCAAGGCAAGCTACATTCGATGGGTCCGACTCCGGATCCACCTTTAGAGAAGCAGGTGAACCTCTGGAAGGGCAACAAATACTGCCTATATCACCAAGGTAGAGGCCATGATATTGAAGAGTGTTTTCTCTTGAAACACACCATCTAAGATATGATCAAAGAGGGCAAGCTTCCAATGCCACCTTTTGTCGAACAATCCAAGAAGATCAACCCTCTTGAGTCTAGCAGCACTAAACATGATGAAGAATCATCCCTAGACCGTTCTCATCTCCTCGATCCTCATGACGACGAAGAGATCAACGTGCTTGAGAAAGACGATATCCAAAGTGGAATGCTCATGCTTTTCATTGCCTTCAACAATAAATTTTCCAAGTTAGAGGGAGTTATTGATAACCTAAACTCTCGGCTTTTCAACATGGAGAACCACTTTGCTGAAATGGGTAAGAAGCTCGAGGCCCAATCTCTCAAGATAAAAAGTGTCCAGACAAACCCTCAACCTGATAGTCTTAAGAAGAACGCAACAAGTGGGCAATCTACTCCTAGTTCTTCTCGTCCAGGAATCAAAATCAACAATGGCAACCTCATGGAGCCTTCGTCAAACAAACCTAACAACTCTCCCAGGTCATTCACAAGTCTAGGCATACCTTATGCCCTAGCCTTAAACAAATTATCCTCTCTAGGTCTTCTTCAACCAATAGGGCCTACCCCGGATCCGGAAAAGAAGTCTAAGTTTTGGGATGGCAATTCGTGTTGTCGATACCATAGAGGAAGGGGACATGACACCGAGAGTTGCTACAAACTAAAAAATATCATCCAGGATAATATCGAGAGCGGCGAGTATCATGTATCGACCTTTGCTCAAACTGACATTAAGTGTGATGGGGCTAAACTCATGGAAGCTCCACCCAGGAAACCGGGACGGGCTCCTAGAGCATTCGCTAACCTTGGCATCACTTATGCAGCAGCGCTACAAATGTTAGTATCACAAGGCAAATTACACCTACTCGGTCCAACTCCAGACCCTGAAAATATACTGCCTAGATGGAACAGTAATGCATAATGCCAATATCATCGTGGTAGGGGACATGATACAGAAGAATGCTTTTGTTTGAAGCATATGATCCAAGATATGATTGAAAATGGGAAATTGTCCCTCTCAACTTTTAACCCACAGGGCAACTTAGACAATCCTCATGGATATATCACTTATCATGAAACTCTTCTTAACTGTTATCCTTTCAGTGTTCCCAATGATGAAGACGAGGTGCTCAAATGGGTGAACGCTCAATGTCAAATGCCGAAGCCAGTTGCCAGAAGAGAAAATGTTCAAGCGTGGGCTGATGATTACGAGTCTGGATCTAAGTTCGAGTCGAGTCTGAGTCTGAGTCTGAGTCTTAGGCTTTCTATCCCATTATTTTTCTATTGTCTTTCTTTGTGTCCATTTCCATTTCTAGTGACAACCTGGGGACTGTCCCACGAGTCACATGTCTTCTCGAGTCTATGTTAAATACATTTATTATTCATTTCAATAAAAGTACACTTTTCAATCCACATATTCTATCATATCCCTTCCTTTAATTTCCCCATTTCCTGTGACTATAAGAATTGATTTGAGACATTTTTAAATGAACAACGCATGGCAAGTCGATGTGAGTGACTTAGTCTATGTTCCATTCCAAGTTGTAGAGGACCCGAAACTCCGTGTCCATTTTCTTACTTATTCCATGTCTGGCAATAGAAACCTCACTATACCCCAGTTTAGGATGAGCCTATCTCAAGATATTCTAGGACAAATCCAGACCATCTCCCTTGTTAACGATCCATGATGGACGGCAAGCCCATTCCCCACAATAAATAACCCATATTACTAAAGACCAACCCGTTTCACACCAAAGGTGCTAGTCTGACCCAAATCCGTGGTAGCAAGTAAATACAAGACGATACGAGCCATGATCAAAGAAAGAGGCTCAAATCCGAAGTTATGCAAGCATATCTAAGACGATACAAGCCATGATCAAAGACAAAGGTTCAATCAAGAGAAACTGGTGTCAATGTCCAAGGCCGCAGTTATGCCCGTAATCCAAGACAAAAGAGTCAAAAGAAGAAGGCTCAATCAAGCAAGTCAATGTCAATATCCAAAGTCAAAATTATCTTCAAAAACCTGAATCAAGAATCTAAGCAAAAGCCGAGATATATTCTAGACCAAGAATCTAAGTCTGAATTAAGAACAAGCCTGAAATCAAATGCTGAACATAATAACGCTGAAGTCTATATAGAATCAAGTTACAGGGTATAATCAAGACATCGATGAAGATGGTCAGCTAGCACCCTCACTTAGCCTTTCACACACCCTAAGTCCTTCTCGAAATCGTTACAGGGAGATAGTTAGGAATTTTGAGAATCCTCTCAAGCTCGCCAAGTATCCCTATCCTTTAGGGCCAAGATATGGAAGCTTGATCCCGCATCAATTAACCTACCTTTATGTGCTCAGGCTACATCAAGCCAAGAGACTCCATTTCCAAGCCATATTACAAGCCATAATCCCATCGAGCCTTAACTCCACAAAATCAAGCTCCAGAGATTTGCTCATCAAGGCCTCTTATTTCCGAGCCCCATATTCCAAATATCCAATCCAGTTTCACCTTAACCCAGACACGGAGTCTTCAAATACTTTGCTACCTAGGACGGGATAAACCCATATCCATCCTTAGGGTCCACTTTCGAGTGCGCTCATACGACAAGGAAATTTTTACAAAATTAGTTATACCTCTTTGGTCTATGATCAGATGAAGTTATCTCAAATCGATTCTTCAAGTCACCAAAGGAATATACTCTCCTGGCCCATGCACTTTAAGGCCCTAACAGGATAGCTTAGGCACACAATCAGAACTACGATCTGGTTTGATTTCACTTCACGTGAATATGTAGGCAGTCCTCAAGGACACAACCATCCCCACTTTCAACTTTCAACCTCAATTATCAACCACCTCAACCATCAAATTTCAACCTCAATTTCAACCTTCCAACCACAATTTCCATTTATACCTCTTTAATGGGGGCTCCTTTTTGTCGCCCAGTCTCCTTTTTACCAAATTTCAGAGTCATCTTCTCATCCTGGGGGCTTCTATTCCGAGATTCCACCCTTCCTTTATTCCTATCTTATTTTAAGTCAAGCTAGTGCTCGGTCCAGGCGAAGACAAAGGTCTTAGATCGATTCTCCAAGTTATCGTGACTCAAGAGGAGTCTCTTTTAAAGCAAACGGAAGTAAAAGATGTCCAAAGTAGACAGCTGATCCATGGCTCATGCCTTGCCTTGATATGCCGTCATCATTCTTGCATTTCTTCTACCTTTGGAATTGATACGCATTGTCACCCACACTTGGCTAGGGGTTACGCATACTTAAGCAAAGTCTGTCAAATTCATCCCTGTGTCGCGTCAAATATAAGTCAGCTTTGCATCAGTCTATCGTCTTACGTCCTAGTGAGTCGATGCCGTGTTAGGTCATGTATCTAAAGCCCATTGAATATGCATAGCGCATTACAAATTCCACCTTTATTTCAAGTTTTAAACAATTTTATAAAGAAAGAGCATTCAAAACTTGTATATTTCCTTCCTCATTTGAGGTCCATGTGCTAATGTGTTGTGTGCTATTTGCCTATTAGATTGTTTGTGTGGCTACTAACCATGCAGGTGAGTGTCAGAAGCAGTGCTCGCTCCAACTGGGGGGCTTCGCTCAAGTCTTCATTTTCCCCAGCGACGGTCAAGATATTCCTCAGCAGTATTCGCAATATTTCTCAAGGTTTCTTCCATGACAATCAAGAAAATTACAAGAATTCATGTTCACTAAATACAGTTCATGGGCTTCTCTTCTTTATCGCAATGTCGCTTACAACGACCCGAGCGGATTTTCTTCTCGGCGGTGCCAAGGACGCGCCGTTGTCGATCAAACACTTTTCCTCAGCGATGCTAAGGACGCGTCGTTGTCGATCTATTATTCTCTCCTCAGCGGTGCCAAGAGCGCGCCGTTGTCAACTCAACATATGATTCTACCCCGACGGAGTCATCGATGTGTTCCCCAGCGAGAGTTCATTGCGTCTTACAGCCCACGTATTTCTCAGAAACAGAGTTCACTTGAGACCAACGCAAGCAGACTCCCTAGCAGTTTCTACCGACGTCCTGCTACCCTCGATATTATTGTTTCCTCATGGAGTTCAGCAAAGGTGTTGTTCTTTAGAAGTTCTCAAACCAGAGCCTCCTTACTTAGGTTTATAAACCCAAATTTAGGATTCTTACCCCTAGATTCTTAGATCCCAAAATAGCTTCCCTTAGGTTCGTAAACCTGAAAGCTCTCATACCAAATGTCCTTAGGTTCATAAACCCATAAATCCTTTTGAAGTTCCCATATCATAGAAAGTTTGGATGCATGTGTCCGAAACCAAAATTAACATCCCAATAGTTCCTAAACTAACCCTTAGGATCCCATCTCCTTTTAGGTTCATAAGCCAGTTTTTAGGTTCATACACCCCAGCTACACCCCAACTTTCCTAGAGTTCATACACTTCTACCCTTAGGATCATAATCCTTTAGGATCACTTTTTCTTAGAGTTCCTACACCCAAAACTTGGTTACCCCTTAGGTTGGCCCCACACCCTAGCACAATCCTTACATATCTTTTAGGTCTTACCCTTAGCTTCTACCCAACTCTGGAAACATCTCAGGAAAGAAGTCTTAGGTATGGTTTCTTCTTATGGCTGGCGAGCTTCCTTACGTAGTCTAATGGAATTTAAACAACCCTCCTCGATAGTCGACTGACTCTAAAATGTTCCCGACGACATATCCTTGGTTCAGACCCCTTGAGCCGCCTCGCGTCGCTATAGTCTTCAGGTTGTAATCTTCGATTGACATGAGGGATATACTTTGACTTTTGCCTTGTCCAAGCCACAGTCAAAGTGGAGGCTCTATAGACACCTCGTTTCTGCACCTCCCGCCAAACACCCAGTGATGATTGGGCCGCATGTTTAGCATATGTCGCGATTTTATGACGTTTTGTAAATCGGTTAATAAAAGGTAACTTGTACACTTGTGTCTACCCCTTGGTTGTCATCTAGGTGTCATTACGGTCGTTTTGGCAGTAATAAGAGTACATTTGGAGTCCAGGTCAAAAACCGTCTTCATTTCCTAAAACCGTCAAATCCCGAGTCAAAAAGTAATGTGCTTGTCTACCTAAGGTTAGGATGTCATAAAATGTTATGAGTATATCTCATTTTTAGTCCCATGTCACTTCTTTGGGCTAAACTTAAAGTTTACATTACAAAATGTGCATTTCATTTAGCTAAAATAACAACCTGGCATTTAGGCCCGTTTTACGAGGTGATAACGACTTTTTTGGGTCTGGCCTATTTCACAGAAAGTTCTAGATCTTTCTCTTAGCTTTCCAAAGCCACGAAAATCACCTTAATCCGAGTCTTGTAGAGAAAGTTATGCCAAAAATACGACAGATTGTCAAACGCGTTTTCTTGCGCAGAAGAGAACTACCCAAGAAAGGACGCGGCAAATGTTGCGCCTCTTCTAAGGGTGGCAGCAGGCTGTGCCTTTTCTCAAGGCTTTATTTTTGTCCAAGTTTCCGTGTTTCAACTTAAGTCGGTTTTTTCCAGATCTTTCTTTCCTATTCATTTCCAAATTCTACCCTTACCATAATTCCTCCATGTGATTAGTATAAATAGAGGCCTTCGCCTCACATATTTTTCACGCAAGTGTCCGCCCTTCTCTTCTCCCTTTGCATTCTAAGGCCACGCTCTTGCTTTTCGACGCCTACGTGCTTAATCAATGGACCACGTAAGCTCAGATCCTTCAGAGTACCAGCCACGTTTGCATGACCGACCAATTTGACCACTACACAATCAATAAATCAATCTTTTAAATTCCTTTTTCAAGGGCACTTTTATTTTTGCACAGATCAAGTCGAGTTACCACTAAAACCCGATTTAGTTAAATCTCGCAACGCTAACATGTAAGTCTGAGGGTGTAAATCCCATTTATTTATTGTACTTTTATTTTGTATCAATTAATGTAGATTTGTATCAAGAGCACGTTCAAAAACCGATTTAAATCGGTCTTTTAAAACCGTTTTTTATAAACAGCGGAGGTCAGACGTCGAGAAGAAATGCAGCAGCAGTTGCGCCTCTTCGAAGAGTTGCAGCACCTGCTGCGCCTCTACCAGAGGTTGCTGCTGCTCTGCTCTTCTTCTTCTTCCTCGACCTCCTGTAATTTTCCCTTTTCTCTTATTATTTCGTTCCTTTTGTAATTTTCAGTATATAAATTATATTTTTAACTAATCCCTTTTCAATTACAATGTCTAATTCGTCTTTAATCCCGAGTAATCCAATACTTGCGGGTTTTCGCGGCTTTAATTCAAACCGATTCTTCTGGGTTTCGACCTGTTAATGTCGAGGTTCTGGAATCTTAATCTGATACATAAGTTTTCTTATTTGTCCAGTTTCATTAATCTAACCTCAAGTTTGTTCTTTTTGTATTTCGGACACGAGTTCGTCATTAATTATATAAACCATTGTATTTTCTCGTTTTAATTTGTTTTATGACTTGCCTAGATGCATGTAATCAATTAAACACTTCTACTTGAGTCTAATATTGATAATCGATCCTAAATTTACCAATGAACGATAACAATCTGCGATTCTGACTTTCACAGCCAGAACCCAACTCAAGAACAGACGCAGGAAGTGCTGCGACTCTTCCAAAGGACGCAGCAGATGCTGCGCCTATTCTGGGCTGGCTTCTGTCTCTGAACTCTTTCTCGCTTTTACGTAGCTTCTAACTACGGTTTAAATTAACTATTATTCGCATTATCACCTCTAATCTGACGTATTTTCATATCTTAATTCCAATTTTATTTTCCTTTTATTTTCTTCTTCGAATTCCGTCTTTGAGCGTGCTTTTGACGTAGATCAAATAAGCTTGTAATTTTAATTATTGTAATTTATTTATCGTAATTATTTATTATGTATGATTTAATTGTATGACATTCACATGTAATTAATCTAACATCTACTTCGACCCAATTGTTTGCTAAAACACGTGTTAACCGACATAGTCTAATTTCACATGCTAGGATTAATCTATGTTTGTTGCATTGCATGCATTACATCGGCGACATATCAAATATGAACAATTTCCCTAATCATTAGTAGAGGCCGTATCGAGGCTGGCGGGATAAGGTGTTCGAATTAAAGAGCTTCATAATACGTACCCTCACCCCTTACTCCAGTTATCTCTGGACATCCGTGTCCATTGGTATCTTCGTAAGTCATGCTAGACATAGAATGCTAAGG
Organism: Silene latifolia; assembly: GCF_048544455.1. Taxonomy (NCBI): domain Eukaryota; kingdom Viridiplantae; phylum Streptophyta; class Magnoliopsida; order Caryophyllales; family Caryophyllaceae; genus Silene; species Silene latifolia. The sequence continues at coordinate 76,410 of NW_027413187.1, read as the reverse complement.
GTAACCAGTTCTTAGTATTCATGTCATTACTTCGTGTCTTGACATGGCATGAGGTATTCGAACGGTTTCCAATTTTTCCACAATAAATTGGTGGTGACTTCACAAATGCGGGCTTATTCAACCTTTCACCGGTTTCAATGCCTCACAAATCGGTAACGGGCCATGACGTGCTTTGGCAAACCAAGGTTCCGTGGGAGAAGTGTCGCCGCCTCAAAATCAACGCGCGGGTGGCCCATGTCCACACCTATATGTTTGATACATACAAATCACACATAATACATTAAAAATTAAAAATTGCTTAAACTTATATTCACATCATTTTGAACAAATATTAATTGAATTGGAACATAATGTATATTGAAATGGTATAATTTGAGAACTTAATGTTAATTATTGCATTATTCGCACAAATTTTATCTTAAATAATATGATATTTGATTAGTCACCAATTTATTTATAAACGCTGATCATGTATATATAACTATCACTTATTAATTTCAATAAAAATTGTATGTATTATATTTTAAAACATTGAAATTAAACCTAAAAAAAATTAATTTATTTTTATTTATAAGTAAAAATATTAAAGGTGATTGAGCGTGTCGTTGTACGTCCTCAAACACATTTATACCCAACTACTAGCATAGCAAGCAAGTTGGGGTCGATCCACGGGACGGAGGTACTCAAATTGTTCAATCTAATTGTAGTTGCGCTAAGGGTTGTCACAATTGAAATGGGTTGATGATTCTAAACTGATAAAAGCAATGGAAGGTAAACAAGCAATAAATAAAAAGATGTAAACAAATAATAAAGGATACTAGGATGTCATGGGATCATAGGGGAATCATGGTAAGATAGCATAAATGAGTTATATAGATGCAAGCAATTTATTATTGTTGGATTTAAGTTAGTTCATGTCATATAGTTCATAAGAAGATTTGGGTCCCGGAGCCGAGTCTTTTGTGACTTTACAACACCTACAAGCCGACTTAATTCTTCCTATTAGACTACATGCATGATAAACCAATTCCTAGGGAAACTTACGTCTCGGAGCCGAGTCGGTTAAGACTTTACAACACTTACAAGTCGACTTGGGTTTTCCCTATTTCAACTATAAGCAAGGTCTAATAAGGCTTGAGTTGGTTTATATCTTACAAGCCTTGTTGAATAGATAAGAGATGGGTAAAAAATACAAGGTTTCATAGTCTAGCATTTCATCAAACATGATATATGCATAAGTTGAAGAACAATAAGCAAGCATTCATATGAACTCATTAAGCATAAATCTATCCCATGATTAACTCCCCTAATCCCCCACTAATCCTAGTTAAGTAACTACTCACTCATTATCATGGAAGACATGCTATACTATCAATGGTGTCAATCATCACAACAAGTATAAACATGATTAAAGAGTGAGGAAATAAACAATAAAGAGTAAAGAGTAAAGAGATTATAACAAACTTAAGATGAACAAATGGAAATGAAAGAATAATAGAAGAGAACTTGATTAATTCATGAAGAGTTGTCAAATCTCCAAATAATAACCGAATAATCTTCAATTACCCTATAATAAAGCTTGAACAATAATTAAGGAAAGATTAATGTGTAATTTTGTGGAATGATTGAAATTAATCTATTCTAATCTACTCCTAATAAAGGTTTAATCTAATCTAAGGAAGCTTTGCCTCCACTAAGAGGGCTTTTTTCTAATCTCAAAGGACTCTCCTTTTTTATTATTACAAATGGAGCATATATAGTGGTACATCATTAGGTTAAGTAAGGGTGGATTAGTAAATAACATGCTTAAGTGTTGAATAGAGCTTTGCAAGTCCCGAGGGACATGCGCGGATTTGGGTAGCAACTCCCATGAAAATTCGCGCGTCCTGGTCTGAAGCAAGCTTGGTCTTGTAAGGGGATCCACTCGTCCCGAGTGAAAGACGCGCTGACCGAGTATCAACTCGAGCGGGTTGAGACTGATCCGAGCGGGTTGAGCTGCAGTTTCCCTTTTTCTTGCTTTTAAGCCTATGATCCTTCTACATACTCTTTATTCCTACATCCTTGGTCATCATTCTTGCCTCCTCTTCATACTAGTCCATCCAAGATCGTCAACAAGCTTCCGAATATGCACGAGAGACGGGGATTCCGCCTCATTATCTTCTTTCCTACAAGACATATAAAATGCAATAGGAAAGCAAAATAGGAAGGAATTGACGGATAAAATGGCCATGAGATGCTATATTAGTATGCAAAATAGGTTCAATTAGGGGACTAAATATGCGCAATTAAGAGTCATATCAAAAGGTCATATATGAATTATATTATTTTTATTCAATTATAATAATAAAATTTTAAAACAGGCCGCATGAAGTGCAGGATACTACCTAGTATCTTGTTATTGTTGTTTTTATTCCTTAGCTTAGTTTAAACCCAAAATCTTAGTAATTGTGACACTTGTATAAATTGAGATAGATAAACTTAGAACCCAAAGCACATCATCCCATGGATTGACTCCGACTTAACCGCTTGCTAGTTGTTAGTTGGATATATAAATGTGTTTGATTGAGTGAATAACGACCCGCTCATCAATTGAACAAATTTGAATGGCCGTCGTCGGAGACGGAGATGCAGGCGCATGTAATGTGCACAAATGGCGGCCGTCGATGATGATATTGTTAATTTAAAGGAAGATGGTGGTAGTGGTGGTGGGGGTTGACTTGAGTTGACGGAAGCCGGAGTTGTTTCTGCCGAGGTTGGAGGTGTTGGGTTCATAGGTATTACGTATGGCGTATGACAGTGGAGAGGATAAATCATCATGCTGTTAAATAATAATAATAATAATAATAATAATAATAATAATAATAATAATAATAATAATAATAATAATAATAATAATAATAATAATAATAATAATAATAATAATAATAATAATAATAATAATAATAATAATAATAATAATAATAATAATAATAATAATAATAATAATAATAATAATAATAATAATAATAATAATAATAATAATAATAATAATAATAATAATAATAATAATAATAATAATAATAATAATAATAATAATAATAATAATAATAATAATAATAATAATAATAATAATAATAATAATAATAATAATAATAATAATAATAATAATAATAATAATAATAATAATAATAATAATAATAATTAGGATTGGAGCACAGTCACACTCTTCGAGGGTAGAATACTTGGAAGAGGATTTGGTTTCAATTTTATGTTACTGCTATTGTACTCCAAGTCTAGAAAGAACGAAATAGCAGGATATTCAACAACAGTTAAGGGACCTCACAAACGATCATCAGAAGAATTCGGTATCTAGTGACCATTCCTCTTCTCGGGAAAATAAAAGAACGAGACCATAGCATAATTCTTTCTCACTTATGTCATTAGATATCTGGCTTTTGGCCATCTATGGCCATACATTTTCAGAATTTTGATTCTGTAGTTCTTTAGTGTGTTACTATTTGCAAATGTAATTTCTTTTGTTTAATGAAATGAAATGATAACTTTTTGCAAAATTAAAATTATTATTTTTATTATTTTTTTTTATTATTATTATGCGCGCAGCTTTCATTTAATGAAAAACAAAAGTTTACATGAAATTGGTGGGGAGCCGAGAAACAAGCTGGGCTCCCACACCCTTAGCAACAGCAAAGCTAAGTCTAGTAAAAATGTAAGCGGCCACCCGAGCCCCCGCATCCTGAGATACCGAGAGAATTTCGGATCCGCTTGAGCAAGGCAACAACATACGAACCCAACTCCCCAAGTGATGAGAAAGAGAAAGGAAGGAAACAATAACCCGCTGCCGCGCACAAATCCCCATACTTAGCACACTTCCGCTGAGCAGCATCAGCAACAACCCGGCCAGGCACAAAATTCGTCATCCCAGTCTGAGTCAAAGAAGAGGACACGGTCAAGTCAACGAACACATCACGCCCCCTGTCCCAAGAATAAAGCAGCAAATCCGCAGGACGAAGAGAACCCCCATGCCCGTCAACCAAACCAACATCAACCTCCTTTCCCGCAGAAATACCAGATCTATAGCAGATGTCGAAAAGAGTGTCACGGACGAGGTTATGCCGATGTTTAACGCCCATAGTACCAGTACAAGAAACAGCTTGGTCCCCAAAAACATCATCAGCAAAATCCCGAGAGCAAGCTGGACAGGGCCTAGAGACCGTGAATAACGGAACACCCAGCCGGTACCCAAGCACACTACGGTACGTCCTCCCGTTCATAGTTTGACCCAACCCCGAGATAGGAACCGCACGCAACCAATCAGAGGAGTGGGAACCCTGCTGAGACTGCCACAAAGCAAGCTGGCGAGGTGTCAAAGAGAAAACAGACCCTAAGGCGGCCCAAAGAACTGTCGCGAAATAAATGTCGCCAATTTCTTCATGAGTTTGGGGGCGACAATTTCACTAAGGTTACCTAAGATACCGAGCCTCGTAGTCGCAGTAAAACCTCTCGCGGCATCATCAAAAGCGGGGCCCGGCCGGCTACAATACCGAGGGTCCGAGGAGCTTAGCTCGAAAATCGCAGATCGCAAACGGGACGCAATAAAAGCATAATGTAAAACATCCCCCGCCGCATAGACACCAAGACCACCAAGATGAAAAGGGAAAGTAGCAAGGCGCCACCGCCAATCCCCAAAACCCGGCCGGACGCGGTGACGATGCGTTCAAGTGGAACGAAGAGCAGCATCAAAAGGAAGATGGACGGACCCAAAAACACTAGGGGAGCAAGTACGAAGGGAGAAATAGAGCTTAGAAATACCAGTACAAGCTCGAAGTAGAAGCAACTCACATTGCGGGTCCTCAATCCTCGCAACTAAGTCCATTAGCTCAATGGTCTTAGTTACTCTCCTCGCCACAACCTCACTGCTAAAACCAGGGCAAGTATCTTGTGTCCCACCCAAAATCGTAACACCCCTCGCGGCCGAGCAATGGAGGAGGGGAAAATCCCGGGAGCCGACTACGAGGATCCTCAAGAGGCCAAAAGACCTCCGTCTTGGAGACATTAAGGTGTAGTCCAAAACGGGGGCCATCCGCCATAATCAAATCCAAGACCTTCCCCACCTCCAAAGTATCCCTCACAATGGTGTCATCATCCAAGTACCATGCCTACATAGAGAGGTCAAAAGTGTCCCGGATTTTGCATATTAAGGGATGCAAAACCAACGCGAAAAGCAACAGTCCCAAAGGATCACCCTGCTGGACTCCCTGACAAGACCACAAGCAATGCTCCCTATAAAAAGACGGCGGGGCTGGAATAACAAAACTCCACCCAACGGGAGAGAACAGTTAACGTCGGCGGACTTCCTCAAGCATGATCGTACGATCAACAAGGTTGAAAGCATTCTGGAAATCAACAAGTAACATGGAAAGCCCCACCTCAGCACCCCGAGCCTCAATGAGCCGGTTCAAGGCATGCAAGACAGTCTCTCCTCCACCGGACACACCCACCCCAAATCGTAAACCAAAGAAAATAAGAGGACAAAGAAGGACCCACCATAAAAGCACCAACCTTAGAGACAAGCCGTATCCGTGTCGTACAACAAAGAATAGGACGAACCCCACCACCTGGCTTCACAAGCGGCGTGAGAGGGGCGCTGGCAATGTACTCTCCCAAAGCAAGAGGGCACCGACCCTCAAGAAAGAGATTAACCACCCTAGTAATAGAAGTGACCAACTCATCGAAAATAGCCACAGCGCCGCCACTCAAACAATCCATAAGGTGTTTGGGCACGAAACCATCCCTCCCACAAGAAGTACCACGAGGGAAACTCCTGATCATATCCAAAACCACCGACTCGAGGGCAACCGGATGGTGATGATCCCCAGACAAAGGAGGCAAAGAAGGAGGTGGGGCAACAGGATGCTTCTCACGCAGGGCCACAAGAGTGGCATCGGAGTAGGGGCGACCCCGAGGAAGAAAGCACCCGAACAGCGAAGAAAGATATAGTGACCATCAGAAATCTTCCGCCGACACTGACGGAGGTTATGGTCACCCAAATCCAGATCCTCCTCCACACTAAACAAAGAAGGACCCTCATCAAAACACTCCTACAACAGCTGCAAACCTCCCCCAGGAACCCCCCAAGCAAGGATAGCCCTAGCAATATTCTCCTCCTGACGCTGGCGCCGAATTGCCGTCCTACACTCAACATTACTCCGAGGAGAGAATGTCTTAAGCAGACACAGCGATAAAACAAGCAACCGAATCCAGCGGGATAGATCACTAGGGGAATCAGCCACATCATCCAGAGCTCCTTTCAAAGCTCGAGCAAATCCAAGACGACACTTAGGAGGAATAGATTTGACGGTGCGGAGACCCAAAGACAATAAGCGATCAAGGAAAGATATAGACCACTGAACAAGCTCAACACCATCATCAGAAGAAACCGAAGTAGAGGGAGCCAAAGGTCTCGGAATACCATAAATGTGAAAACTGTAGAGGCCATCAACACGCTCCGGAGCCTACACAATATCACCCCGACTATGTCGACATCTAGCACGAGTGGTACGGGTCATAAAACACACCCCACACAACCAGAGCCCCGTCCGTCTCAAAACACTCTCGGCATTGGAAAAAACCGTCAAACTATCAGTAAGAGTCTGACGCGTAAGGTCCAACGCACCATCATGACAATGTCGTTCCTGTAAATGTTTCTGCCATGCCGCCTTAGTCAGGCCCTTACCGAAACCATCCCGGCACGCATGAAGACTCGAAAAAGGACAATGGTACCGCACTAGCTCGGGCATGAAGGAAGAAGAAACCCCACACCCAACCTTCACAAAAACCAATATAGCCACCAAAAACAAACACCTACACGAAAACCACCACACAGGCAACCGCTTGAGCAAAAAGAGGCAAGACCCACTCCTGGTCGAGTTAACCACAAACACACCACCCACTCCGGTGACGGTCAACAATCAACACAAACAACTCTAATATCCACACGGCACTAGCACACCGCAACACCCACTATAACCCACAGCCACAACGGCAAATGGCGCGAAAAGTGGCCGATTCTGATACCGACAAAAACACCAAGGCAACAACCAGCAGCAACCACGCTAAAGAAACGCAGCAGAAAACGGTAACCTAAAACGCACAAGAAAAAGAAGAAAAACGCAACTGCCACAAAAACTCACCGGAGGGAAACAGTGGGTTGGGCGATAGAATAATAATAATAATAATAATAATAATAATAATAATAATAATAATAATAATAATAATAATAATAATAATAATAATAATAATAATAATAATAATAATAATAATAATAATAATAATAATAATAATAATAATAATAATAATAATAATAATAATAATAATAATAATAATAATAATAATAATAATAATAATAATAATAATAATAATAATAATAATAATAATAATAATAATAATAATAATAATAATAATAATAATAATAATAATAATAATAATAATAATAATAATAATAATAATAATAATAATAATAATAATAATAATAATAATAATAATAATAATAATAATAATAATAATAATAATAATAATAATAATAATAAATACATATACAGCTATAGAATTTAAATAAATACTCCCGTGAAAATCCGAAAACTCGTACAATATGGATAATTATGCTAGTCTCGTAAAAATATTTCTTATTGGGTATGCAAAATAATTACGCGAAGTTCAAAGCACATTCATGTTATGATCGCATTAACATATACATACCTCCTACAATAACATCATTAATTAAATTATCAATTTAATTAATTGAATTGGCACCTCCAATTAAGACTATTAAATATAAATGCATGACAAAAAGAAAAGGAAAAAGGAGACACAAAATTTCAATAAAATACTCTAAATTACAGAGAGAACAAAAAAAACTGACTTTTGTAAGGGCGGGTAATGTTGGTTTGGACAACCTGGTATCAAATAAGACGATATGAATTGGTATTTGAATGAGATTTTATAGAAAGAAAATCAATGACTCTCAATTTTCTCATTTGAGTTCCTAATTATTTTTCAATTGCCTCTTTAATTAATGGTTCTTCAATTGTCTCTTTAATTAATGATTCTTCAATTGTCTCTTTATTATTTGACCATTGCTTTGATCGACTTAAAGATTATAGAATATGAATGATTTTTTTCTCCAACAAACATTGCAACTTGCCTCTTTATTGCTTGAATGGAAATATTGGTTTTATTGTCGTTTTGGTGCATTTTAAAGTACTTGGCCCTATGTTTATCTTCCATATATGAACAAATTGCATTGAAATTTATTTTCTACTCCATATGCAGTTAAAAACCTCCTAACTTCGAAATATATAGCGTGATTACTTTTCATTCATTATCCTTTCTTTCTCTACAAAAATATAACCTCCTTATTACTTCACTTATAGTAAGTACATATACAGCTATGGAATTTAAATAAATACTCCCGTCAAAATCCGAAAACTCGTACAATATGGATAATTATGCTAGTCTTGTAAAAATATTTCTTATTGGGCATGCAAAATAATTACGCGAAGTTCAAAGCACATTCATGTTATGATTGCATTAACATATACATACCTCCTACAATAACATCATTAATTAAATTATCAATTTAATTAATTGAATTGGCATCTCCAATTAAGACTAATAAATATAAATGCATGAACAAAAAGAAAAGGAAAAAGGAGACACAAAATTCCAATAAAATACTCTAAATTACAGAGAGAACAAAAAAACTGACTTTTGTAAGGGCGGGTAATATTGGTTTGGACAACCTGGTATCAAATAAGACAATATGAATTGGTATTTGAATGAGATTTTATAGAAAGAAATTCAATGACTCTCAATTTTCTCGTTTGAGTTCCTAATGATTTTTCAATTGCCTCTTTAATTAATGGTTCTTCAATTGTCTCTTTAATTAATGATTCTTCAATTGTCTCTTTATTATTTGACCATTGCTTTGATCGACTTAAAGATTATAGAATATGAATGGTTTTCTTCACCAACAAACAATGTAACTTGCCTCTTTATTGCTTGAATGGGGATATTGTATTTATTGTCGTTTTGGTGCATTTTAAAGTACTTGGCCTTATGTTTATCTTGCAAAGAAACGGTCGTGAACTTTTATGTGAACAACTTTAACAACTGTTCCGAATAATTCCAAGGAAATGCTACTTATATTTAGAATATCACATTTTGTGTTCTAATAATATACTCCATAGTATATATAAGATTAGATTTGGGACAAAAAGTAACAGAGTAAAATAAGGATCAAAACTTTATAGGTGAACTCTAATAATTATCACAAATTCTCATTTGTGACGGGCATATCCATCGCAAGTTTGCGATGGGTTAAGTATTATCCATGTGGGGTAGATAAGACAAAAGCAGGTTACCCTATACATTAAGAAGCACGCAATCTAAGAGTTCTATGAAACCCAAATCAAAATTAAACCACAATAATCAAACTAACCTCAATTTTCAATTTATTTATAGCCAAATATTTGTTGTGTTTACGTACAAAAGTGGTCTTGAAAATGACTCTTGACTTGCAGCAAATATATATAATTATCAATTAACAATACAACAGTTACAAAAATAGTCAATGAAAAGTGTAAAAGCCATAAACTGAAAGCCAATATTTATTTCGTAAGTTACACGATCATGTCAAGAATCGGAAGTCTAAGGGATAAATTTAAATATTTACCCCTATACATTAAGAAGCAGGCAATCTAATAGTTTGGCTAAGCAATTTGATTTGTAACCTATTTGACAAAATAAAAATAGAACATAAGTGTTACTAAGGAGACTAAAGTGTAGGAAAGAGTGAAGGACAATAATGTAACATGTCAACAACTTATTAAAGATTTTTGCTACCATTCAATATTTCAAATACACCATAGTAGAAAAAGAAAAACCGACAAAAATGAAAGAGTCATCCAAACCAAGAAAAAATCTGTAAAGAAGAACCATAGTCATTATTTCCAATCTCGTGCATTGTTATTGATATGTGAGTATGTCATCCTCCTATAATATTAATACAAACACACACAAAAAATAACTAATAAAATTCTAATTAATTCAAACATAATAAAAATAAAAAGTGAAACAATTAGTTTAGTTCTCTATGTATACTTTACCTACCAATTTTTTGAATAAACTTGAAAATTCATTCTCCTGCAACATTAATATAAACACAAAAAAATAACTAATAAGATTCTAATTAATTCAAAACATAATAAAAAGTAAAAAGCGAAATAATTAATTTAATTCTTTAGCTATATCTTACCTACCAATTTTTTGAATAAAGTTGGAAATTCATTCTCCTGCAATATTAATACAATTAATTTAGCTTTCTATACATACTTTAGGTGCTATTTTTTGAATAAAATTGAAAATTAGGGTGAATATAATAGTTATATATATGAAAAATTCTGTTACTAATTCTCTCAAAATTTTATGAATGAAAGGAAAATACAAAATATGGTACGTAAATACGGAGTATATATAGTAATGATGAAAGGAAAGTTAAGAGGTCATTTCATTAAATAAAGGAAATAATGGTTAAATAAATAAGGTAAATAAATAACAAAATCTATGAGAGAAGATCAATGGTTTACAATATTTTTTTTCTTTTTTTTTTTTTGTGTTTATACCTTCTATTTTTTTAATTTTTTTAACTTATATTTTTTAATTTTCTTAAATTGGTAATCCATGTCACTTTTTTTTGTCATGTCACATTAAAAGTTGTCATGTCACGATTAAACTTGTCATGTCACATTTTTTAGGTTAGCCTTTTAATAAAAAAATTTAGATATTTGATTAATGACAAATGACAATGATAATTGACTTAGTGACCCACCAAAAAATGTAAAAGCTTATTTAGAGAGGTAGATGTCAATTATAAATCATTTTCTTTAATAAAGAATATCACATGAACACCGAAAACTTTGACTATTTCTATGGTAATACTATTTATTTAAAATGAGACCATTAAAAGCAACTAAATTACCTTACAAAATAATCATTAGAAATTTATGGGATCAACCTAAAAATAATTTAAGTACTCGTGACTTAAAAATTGAGAAAATAATGGGTCATACAAAAGAAGGGTCTCACAAAAATATTATCTTAAAGTAGAATTTAGAACATAAATGAGCACACATCTTTATTATAGTATTTATATTTATATTAAATTTCATAATAATGAAAAAATGATGCTCAAAAGTCATAAAACTTACTCCATATTTATCCATATATTATTTTTGATATAATAATAATAATGACGTAAGTACATATTCTCTCCTCTCCTCTCCTTTTCCTCTCTAATTAAAAACCCTATCCTCCATCAATCAATCAGGGGCTTCCATCGATAATTTATCAATGGTAGACCCCAAAATAGCTTTGTTTATCAATTACTAATATGAAAAGTTACGAATTAATCAATAAAAATCTCCCTTTTGGTGAGATCCGTTTGTCTGTCCCTATATTCGGAGTATTTTCTGTCCTTCATGTTTTAGGGTTTAATTTTATCAGAAATAGAGTGATTTGTTAATGATCTGTCAATACGTCTCTACAATGGATACGAGTTATTCGTCATCAATCGTTGGTGCCAACAAAAGGTAAATTTCCCCCATCAAATAATAAAACGAAGGATCCCCTTAAAAGCTATATGAAGAGAGACGATACAAGGACGAGCCGAATTGCCATATCATGTTATCTAATAATTGGTCCATTCCTTTTTCCTTGGTATTTGTGCCAAAATTAAAGGTAAACAAATGACCGAGGTGAAAAGAGTAGAATTGTTGTTAGACTCGACGTTGTCTTTTATTCATTATAAAGAGACTATGAATCAGAAATATTCAAGAGGGTGACTTAAATACAAGCTTCTTAAAGTTTTCTACTTAACATTCTAACAATATAAAACCTATGTTGGAAATAGGGGCTTTGTAAGGCTTCTTTCTTTTTTCCAATTGTCCCACATTGGTGAGGAATAGAGAGTTTCATGTGTTTATATATGTCCTCTTACCTTACACTATCACTAGTGGGTCAAGGGAGGCTTTTGTGGAAGCCTTGCGAGGTGCTTATTTCAGCTCGCACACGCGCACGCGCGCCGTGCCCGTGCCCGAGCCCGGATCCGGATTCGTGATTCGGGATTCGGGATTTGGCAATCGCTGCGGCGGGCTGTGCCTATCTTTTTGGGCCGCATCCGAGTGGGCTTCTGTTTTTTTGAAACAATCTAAAGGGTTGTTAGTGGAATAAGTCAGTGCTGTTAGTGGGTGAGTTATTCTCCCCCCCCCCCCCCTTTCTCTCGTTGATTGGCGTTTATGGAGGAGCAGTTTTTGGCTCCTAAAACCGCCTGCTTTGCTGTATAAATACAACAGCTATTCCACTCCTTTCATACACAGAAAATCATACACTCCTCTATTCTTCTTCTTCTCATCTATCATAAAGTTTCTGGGTACTGCTGTTAATTTTGTTCCAAGTCTCACAGTTCCGAGTGGGCGGAACTGCGTGGAGATTGTAGTGTTATCCTTGGGGAACTACCGGCACTAGCTGATCGCCACCACGGTCGTACCGGAGAAATAGTTTTCAAGGCAGTGGCTCCTACCACGGCACTACTTACGAGTTTTATTCTCTTATTTCGCTGACCATCTCAGTTACGGTATTTCTACTCCTTCTGTTTCTGCATCTTTCGAATAACAATTTGAAAACTATTTGTTGCTGCAACATGTCTGTTATCTCGAAAATTGTTCCTGATATGTCGAAACTAGAGTCGTTGGATGGTCACAATTATAAGCGTTGGTCCCAGAAATTGTTGATGTATTTTGAGCAGTTAGAAATTGATTACGTTTTATTTAGTGACCCGCCTAAGCCTATCACCCCTACTGATGCTGAGAAAACCCCTCCTCCCTCTAAAGATGTTAAGTCCAATGAAGAGGATATTGCAAAATTTGTAAAGGACAACAAAACTGCTAGGTGTCACATTCTGAATAATATGACAAACACCTTGTTCGATTTATTTGCTGTGAATAAATCGGCTAAGTTAATTTGGGAGGCTTTAGAAACCAAGTACGGGGCTGATGACGCGGGGAAAAAGAAATATGTTGTGGGAAAATGGTTGGGATTTCAAATGGCTGATGGGAAACCTATCATGGATCAAGTCCATGTCTATGAAAACTTATGTGTTGATGTTGTGAATGAGGACATGAAACTTGATGATATCTTTGTAGCTAATGTTCTGCTAGAGAAATTCCCTCCCTTCTGGTCTGATTACCGAAACCAACTTAAGCACAAAAAGAAAGACATGTCCCTTAAGGAACTTATAGGACATATGAGGACCGAGGAGGCTAATCGCCTTAAAGACCTTCCTGCTAGTCAATCTGTGACTGTTCCTGTTGTTGCTGCTGTAAAAGCTAATCTGGTTGAGTCTGGTGGTCCGTCTTATGCTGAGACATATAAGGGTAAGGGTAAGGCCAAGGTTGGTCAGGGTAAGAACCAGGGTCCTGCAAAGAAGAATGGTCCAGGGAAGCATACCAAACCGGTTCCTAAGATTCACAAAGCTGCTAAGGGTCCTATTGTCTGCTATGTTTGTGGAAAACCTGGGCACAAAGCCTACCAATGTTCTGAGAAGAAATCTGTTGAGGCCAATGTTCTTTGTGATCGATGACGTTATTGCAGGTGTGGTTGTGGAAGCTAATCTGGTGGGTAATGTTCTTGAATGGGTCCTGGATCTGGAGCTTCGAGACACCTCTGTCTTTGATAGGGGTTTATTTGCGAGTTCGAGGAAGTTCTTTGATGGGGAATGCGTCTACATGGGTAATTCTTCATCTGCAAAGATCACAGGCAAAGGCAAGATCTTTCTCAAACTCACCTCGGGGAAAACACTTGCTCTCAGTAATGTTTTATTTGTACCCTCATTGCGTCGAAACCTTGTGTCTGGTGCCTTGTTAAACAAAGCTGGTTTGAAACTTGTTTTTGAGGCTGACAAGGTGGTAATGTCGCGTAATGGGGAATTTGTGGGCAAGGGTTATCTTTCTGGGGGTCTTTTTGTATTGAACTCTGATTCTGCTATTAATAATATTGCATCTTCTTCTGCTTATATCGCTGAGTCTATTGATGTTTGGCATGGTAGGTTAGGTCATGTGAATGTGGATTATATTAAAAAACTTAGAACTATGAGTTTAATTCCGAGTTTGACGAGTCAAGAATTCTCTAAATGTGCTAGCTGTGTGGAGGCTAAGTTTACAAAGAAGCCTAGTAAACCTGTGACTACTAGGAACACGAGTCTTCTTGAGTTAATTCACACCGACCTAGCTGACTTCAAAAATGTTGCAAGTAGAGGTGGCAAGAATTATTATGTTACGTTTATAGATGACTGTTCTAGATACACCCGTGTCTATTTGCTTAAGACTAAAGATGAAGCTGAACACTCTTTTATAAACTTTAAGAATGAAGTTGAGAACCAACTTGACAGAAAAATTAAAAGGGTAAGGTCTGATAGAGGTGGTGAGTATAAATCCAGTTATCTAGCCGACTTTTGTCTTTAAAACGGTTTAATACATGAGACTAGTCCACCTTACTTACCCCAATCCAATGGTGTAGTTGAACGTAAAAATAGAACCTTAAAAGAAATGATGAATGCTATGCTTTTAAGTTCGGCCTATCTGACGACATGTGGGGAAGCAATTCTTTCAACTTGTCACATTCTTAACCGTGTACCTCATAAGAAAATTGACAAGACACCCTACGAGATTTAGAAGGGCTATCCTCCTAACCTGAGCTTCCTTAGGGTATGGGGGTGTTTAGCTAAAGTGGGTTTACCTGATTTTAGGAGACCTACCGTTGGACCTAAGACCTATGATTGTGTGTTTATAGGTTATGCTCAAAATAGCTCTGCTTATAGATTTATGTCTTTGAGTGACCGTTCTATATCTGAGGCTAGAGATGCCGAATTTTTTGAGCATGTTTTTCCTTTTCGAAAATCTGTTGTACCATCTCCTAGTTTATCTCGTTGCATCTCCCGATTTGTCTTCACATGCTAGTGCTAGCACTTCTATTGATGTTTCTGTTGAACCTAGAAGAAGTAAAAGACCTAGATGCCCAAAGAACTTCGGTGATGATTATGATACAACTATGTTGTCTGAACTAGGATACACTGTTTGTGCTAGTGATGAGTTTGTTTCGGCCTTTTTAATAGAAGATGACCCAAAAACCTATAGTGAGGCAATGAAATCCATTGATGCTAATTTTTGGAAAGATGCTATTAAAAGTGAACTTGACTCTATTGTGTCAAATCAGACTTGGGAGTTGACTGATTTACCTAAAGGTAGTAAACCCATTACAAGTAAATGGATCTTTAAAAAGAAAATGAGACCTGACGGTACAATAGAGAGGTTCAAAGCTAGGCTTGTAGTTAGAGGCTTTACACAAAAGAAGGGTATTGATTATTTTGATACTTACTCTCCTGTGACCAAAATTTCGATTATTAGGACTCTTGTCGCCTTAGCTGTTATTCATAACCTTGTTATACATCAGATGGATGTTAAAACTGCCTTTTTGAATGGTGAACTAAGGGACTATATGTCTCAACCTGAAGGTTTTGTGATTGAGGGTCAAGAGAGTAAAGTGTGTAAATTGAACAAGTCACTTTATGGACTGAAACAAGCACCTAAACAGTGGTATGAGAAATTTAACAACACTTTAATAAGTAATGGCTATGTGGTTAACAATTCTGATTCATGTATTTATTCAAAAAAGATGGAATCTGATTGTGTAATTATATGCCTATATGTTGATGACATGTTAATTCTTGGTAATAATTTGGAGGTCATAATTAGAACCAAAGATTTTTTGTCATCACAATTTGAGATGAAGGACTTAGGAGAAGCTGATGTTATCCTAGGAGTTAAGGTCATCCGAAACCCCAATGGAATCTGTCTAAGTCAATCTCATTATGTTGAAAAAGTGTTGAGAAAGTTTAACTGCTTTGATGATGTGCCTGCTAGAACACCCTATGATCCTAGTGTACACTTGTGTAAAAACTTGGGCAAGAGTGTTTCCCAAGAAGAGTATGCTAAAATCCTAGGTAGTGTGATGTTTTTAATGAACTGTACTCGACCAGATATTGCTTATGCAGTTAGTAGACTGAGTCGTTATACACATAACCCTAGTAATGAACACTAGAATGCTCTTCGTCGTTTACTAAAGTACTTAAAAGGAACAGTAGACTTATGTTTGCATTATAGTAAATTTCCTGCTGTGTTAGAGGGATATTGTGATGCGAACTGGGTTGCAGGTAACGATGAGATCTGTTCTACTAGTGGTTATGTCTTTACCATGGGTGGAGGTGCTATATCATGGAAGTCCTCTAAACAGATTTGTATCGCACGCTCTACCATGGAATCTGAGTTCATAGCTCTTGAGTTGGCAGGACAAGAGGCTAGGAGACTATTCGTTGATACGTCGAGGGGAATGGGGCTTAAGTCCTTAGGTCAAGAGTGAGACTTGACTAGGTCTAAAGCTTCTATTCCTATGGCGTTGTATGATTCATAGCCTTTATGGTGGTGCTTTTGAGACGCACCTGATGAATCATACACCAGGTTGGACTTAGTCCTTAATGACTCATGTGAAAAGTGCTATTGAGAAGCACTTGAGTCACCTACGTAGGTGTAACGATCATTAGACTATGAGAAGTCTTCTGAACACAACTATTAGTACCGAGGTAAACGCATAGCTCTAAAAGAGCGCGTTGCACTTTCGCGGAACGATCTTAATCTGAAGGTATGATATGTGTTGTGGGGAGTATCGACCGAAGCTCAGCTAGGAATTCAAATCGCAAGATATTCTCTCCCTGTAAGTAAGTTGTTTCCTCATTGCACTAAAGTGTCAATTCAAATCGAAAGATATTGATACCTAAGTATCCAATTCTTCCTTTACCCAGAATTCTTTTCTTCTTGTCTCTGGCGCCCCTAGTGGGGGATTGTTGGAAATAGGGGCTTTGTAAGGCTTCTTTCTTTTTTCCAATTGTCCCACATTGGTGAGGAAAAGAGAGTTTTATGTGTTTATATATGTCCTCTTACCTTACACTATCACTAGTGGGTCAAGGGACGCTTTTGTGGAAGCCTTGCGAGGCCGGTGCTTAATTCAGCTCGCACACGCGCGCGCGCCGTGCCCGTGCCCAAGTTCGGCCCGGATCCAGATTCGTGATTTGGGATTTGGCAATCGCCTGCGGCGGGCTGTGCCTATCTTTTTGGGCCGCATCCGAGTGGGCTTCTGTTTTGTTGAAACAGTCTAAAGGGCTGTTAGTGGAATAAGTCAGTGCTGTTAGTGGGTGAGTTATTCTCTCCCCCTTTCTCTCGTTGACTGGCGTTTATGGAGGAGCAGTTTTTGGCTCCTAAAACCGCCTGCTTTGCTGTATAAATACAGCAGCTATTCCACTCCTTTCATACACAGAAAATCATACACTCCTCTATTCTTCTTCTTCTCATCTATCATAAAGTTTCTGGGTACTGCTGTTAATTTTGTTCCAAGTCTCACAGTTCCGAGTGGGCGGAACTGCGTGGAGATTGTAGTGTTATCCTTGGGGAACTACCGGCACTAGCTGATCGCCACCACGGTCGTACCGGAGAAATAGTTTTCAAGGCAGTGGCTCCTACCACGGCACTACTTACGGGTTTTATTCTCTTATTTCGCTGACCATCTCAGTTACGGTATTTCTACTCCTTCTGTTTCTGCATCTTTCGAATAACAACCTAAAACACAAAATGAGATGAGATACCTCATGAAACGGAGGATCCTCATTAAGAAGCACTAGTTATTAAAACTCAAAAAACCCGCTTGAGCCGAATTTTAACCTGGTTAATCGGCAGCGTAATCGGCTAGATCCAACAACCCAGCCTGCACACTGCACTATCGGGCTGATCCTGGCCATGATACATTTCTCCATTTCGAATTTAGAACCAACGTCATATGTATTACTCCGTATATAATACTATAAGTTAAGTGACTTGTCAAAATGGGAATGTAGAGCGCTCGTAGAGCGCTCGCTTAGCATGCGAGAGGTACGGGGATCGATACCCCGCATCTCCAAATTTTTAGGCAATCTGCTTTGAGGGCTTCCTAAATTCTACATAACTTCAACCGTGAATTTGGTTTTTGTTCAATTCTAAATTCTGACCCAAATCTTTTTTTTCATATACTAGTTGAAATGACCCGCGGCTTCGCACGCGGCATCCACCATTTTATTTTTTTGCGTAAATGTAAATCGATTAGTGGCGTCATGTAAAATGAACGCATGTTTTATTAAAACAGTATTAGTAATATACAAAGTCCATGTGTTACGTACCCACTAATGTAAATGTAAACTATTGATAATTGTAAAACTTAAATAAACTAAAGATGAATTACGATTTTAAGAAGTGGTGGAGTTGAAAATCACGAAATACATGCACATAATTTTCTCCCATCCACCTTTCGGTTTTTCCATAAGGATCTGAGTCATACAACACAGACAAATTAGACTATGGCAAAGTAAAACAAGCTTTCTAAAGCAAAATAGACATAAGAAGAAAAAAAACCAGTTAAAATTTCAAAGTAACCGAAGAATAAAATTGAGTTTCAACTCAGCTAACCTGAAAGTGGAGGATTGTAGACTTCACTGATCTTGAATTATGTCTATAAAGTCGTAATAAAATCCCTTCTTGTTAGTCTTCTTGCATACGTAGAGACGAAATGAAAAACAAAAGAGCCAATGTTATATAAACATCCAATCACCTTAGGGCTTTACTAATGAATAAAAATGAACTCTCTAATCAAAATTCGCAACAATTTTTCCAAGTTACTATATTGCATCACCAACTCGCCTTACTAAAACTTTCAATCTATCTTTCAACGCCCTTAAATCCCAACTCCACCACTTCTTAAAATCGAAAACATACCTCTGGAAATTGACCAAAATTTGGAACATTTTCATAGTTCTCAATTTCCCATACAAACATCCAATCACAGTAGAAGCAGTGGCAAAACACGAAAACTGCCATGGGCTTCCGCCCCTCTAAGCAATGAATAATATGAACTCTAACTAAAAATCGCGACAATTTTTCCAAGTCACTGTCACATGAGACATGAGTTACGAGTCACATGACTAATTCATCCCTTAACTTCAAACCCCGACTACAACACCAGTAAAATCAAAACCATTATACTTTCTCCGAAACTTGACCAGAATTCAGAACATTTTCATAGTTCTTAATATTGCTCAATCCTCGTTTCGCGATACTTTTCTCGGGTAACACTAAGCCTTTCCCAAGAAATTCCTTGAATATCTCTTCCACTTAGTCTGCATAAACAATTCATCCTTCAATCATAAACAATTCAAAAATAACCAAATTCATCTACCAAAACTCAAAACTCAAAACAAAAACAAAAATTTACACTTCAAATTATAACAATCAAATCAACAAACCATTAAATCATACCTTTTGATACTAAAATCATACCAAAACTCGAATTTACACTGAAAATCAGCACAAACACACTAATTTAAAATTGAAAGTAAACCAAAAACACGAATTTACGGTTAAAATCAAAACAAACAAAAAAAAAAGCAAAATTACAACAATCAAAACAACTAACCATGAAATCATATTCGTCATTATCCGAATCCGAAACGCCATCTCTGTCGCGAAAATCTTCTTGCATATCGTCAGAGATTTCTTCCATATCATATTCATCGGCCATATACTCGGCGTCATCCATTCGAAGATGCTACATCCTGCAACGACGACGGCGACTAACACGGTGTATATGGCGTCGGTGTGATGTAGGTGGTGATGGTGGTTAAGGGGGTTCGGGTGTAACCTTAATTTGAGGTTTTTTTAAAATTTCTGGAAACTGATTTTGGGGAAATTATTGGATTGATCTAAGAAATCAAAGGTGAGATTTGTGAGTGTGATTATGGCTGCGATAAAATCAAAACCTGAATATGAAGTTTCTGGATACATAATTAGAATGGAATGATAGATGAGGAAAAATTTCAGGCGTGTAATACATAAGAGAAACATAAAATAATAAGATTAAGGGGCATTGACTGTAAATACAGGTGCAGTCAAAGGGTATTGGCCATGTAAAAATATGCAAACCCCCTATTATATAAGATATAAGAAAATAAGGTTATAGGGTACAATTGAGACAATATGAAGGGTGATCCAAGAGATTAGTAGCTTCTAACCCAAATTTATCACCTAAAAAGGATTGAAATACAAAACATAAAAGTGGACGTCCTTTAACTCGAACAGAAAACTTCACTATGAGATACGGAGTAATTTTCATAACCAAGAGTCGTGACAACCATTTTCTAATCTCATATCCTATTTATTAAACCAACAACCACAGAGCTGATGTGTCAGCCTGTGGTTGAAAGTCAATATGTCAAAATTGCATTTGCCTTTTGCTAAATTTTCGGAACCACGATCATAGTTCCAATTAATTAGATGATTTCAACTTTCCTCAGGCAAAATTTGAGGAACTTTTTTTGAAACAATTGAACGAACAATTTAGCTATTTAATGTATAGTATTAAACTAGATAAAAATAATACAAAAACATTAATTTACTTCCAAAATTATTTTTCACACTTAACAGTAAAATTTTCAATGAATATAAAAAATAAAACGTGAAATTTCCAATGAATATAAAAAACTGTAGTTGATTAAAAAAAATTAATTTACTTAAGAAATTACCTATGAAATTACTTTTAAGAATTATATGTAAAAAAATTAGATTTCGACAGTAGATTTATAAGAAGAATGTGAAATCTGCAATGAATATAAAAAAAAAATGACAAAGGAAGTAAATAAATTAATAAACTTTGACAAAAGAAATTTCTACTGAATAAATAAAAAATTTAAAATACAAGTACCAGATCTTAATCTTTTCAACACAAATCCATAGATGAAATTTAAATCTGAAATGCCACAACGAAATAAATAGCCTATCATAGCACCAAAAGCAGCCTAATGTAGAGTACATCAAATTTAGGGGGAGTAAATGATAATAATTGTGATTTTTATTGATAATAAATCTGGGAAATTTGAGAATAAAATTGGTATGACATTGAAGATGGTTCAGGAATATGGATAGGCAAGGGTCTAGGTTGAGCTATGGGGTTTTAGGAGTGGAATTATGTAAAAAGGATCTTTCAACCCTTCATTTCATGACATTGCCATGTGTTTGTATCGTATACACTTGGGAGTTGGCTCCTCCAGTTTTACACAGAGTATATTTATTTATCGGACGATCTTTCTTAAAACGGATATATCCGTTTAAGAACAAATCGGGTTAAACAAATTTTATTTGTATAGATTAGACAATTTTTTGTTAGTGCGTTGACATTTTACTTTCGTCCTATCTAACATATGAGTATTTGACCCGTTTTAAACTAAAGATAAATACTTTAATCTTAACAAGATTTTTTGTTTAATTAGATTTATTGCTAATGGGTTTTAGTAAGTTTATTGATGTAAGTTTGGTCAGGCCGAGCTCGATCCATGTCGAAATTATTAAATTTAGAATTTTATAATACCGATTAGAGCTAATTGGGATATAACAAATTCTTTTTATAAATGGGAGATATCCGTCTATAGTTATAGACTTATAGACGAGCCAAATATCCTCCGACTTTAAACATAAGAAGCAACAAGTTACATGGTGGGGGCCAAAAAATGTCACTATGTTAAGCATATTTGACCCATCTTTCATTTTAGACGGAGATATCCGTCTATAGTGAAACTAATTGTTGGGATATATGATAAGATTCACGGGTTCACTATTTTAATAATTTATGTACCTTAAATGTATTATAAAAACGTCATATAAAAATGAAGGGTGCATATAAATATTCACATTTTAATAATTTTTGTATCTTAATTTTATATTCACACTTAACATAAACTTATCTTTAATATATCGGGTCAAACGGGTTAGGTTGGATTTCAACACGAAATTAGTAGGTCATTTTGAGGTTGGATTAAATGGGTCATGGGTCATGGGTCATGGGTCATGGGTCACGGGTCAAGACTTTCAAACTAATTTGAGTGTATAATTAACTATATTTTCAAGATGATATAATCTTTAAAAGAATTTGTGTTTCTTTACCTAGCGCAAATTACACGGGTTAATGAACTCATATTTATTTATCTAAATGTAAAATGGATTAAATTAGTGTCATAATACAGATTAAAAATAATTTTCACATCTTTTATTATTCAAGGCAAGATAGTATATATTTAAACGGGTCATATTAAATTAGGGTCAATCGGAAGGTGAATAATGATTTACGGGTCTTGACCCAAAATAATATGGGTCAGTTAAGTTGGGTTTACGAGTAGGGTAAAAATTCAACAGGTCTAAACTAGACTGATACTCACATTTACTACGAACTACGGAGTATATGCCTTCTGATTATATATAATAACAATTTTACAAATTATAATTTTTTCTTATTAAATAGTATAAACGTTATATATATAATTCATTTTTTTAATGATATTTATCATTTAAAGTAATAATATTAATACCCCAAAAAAAAATCCCCAAAAATACCCTAGAATTTTCCCACCGCTAATCCGCCGCCAACCTTACCCTCCTCCTCTCGCCGGCGGCCACAGCTAAATCTCTTCTGGTCGCCGGCGAGAGGCTCTTGCTTCTTTGGGTCGGTTCTTTGTTCATCGTTTCTCCGGCGGCGTATTGGTTTGCAGCGTGAAGTTTGTTCGTTTCAATCGCCAACAGTAACTCAGTTTATCTGGGTTGTTTCAGTCTTCTTTTGTGAGATCTATGGTTTGATTTCTGCCTTTTAAACTCAGTTTTCTTAATTTACTATTTTAATACCTCTTTTGCTTTCGTTTATCTGGGTTGTTTAAGTTTCTTTGTTTGTCGGATTTTGTTTCGATATGAAGCCGTCTTCAACCTTTTCTTCTGCTTCTGCCGCCGGTTTTCTTAATTGCTTTGTTTTATTTCACGGCGGCGATAAGTTGTCCGATGAGGAAACTTATTTACTGAAAGCTTCTTCTCAAGTTGAAAACCCTTTTTCTCAAATTCAAGCGCTTAAGGATTTAGGCAATAGTTTTTTTCGACAATCTCAGTTTGATCAGGCGGGTGGTTGTTACGACACCGCGTGTCGTTTTCTCAGTTCGACTCTCAAGG
The DNA here is from genome assembly GCF_048544455.1 of Silene latifolia. Taxonomy (NCBI): domain Eukaryota; kingdom Viridiplantae; phylum Streptophyta; class Magnoliopsida; order Caryophyllales; family Caryophyllaceae; genus Silene; species Silene latifolia. Next base: position 53,185 of record NW_027413187.1, on the reverse strand, counting down.
GTAAAATTGAGTTTGATTTCAACACGAGTTTTTCTTTAGCTGTTTCTTTGTGTTTAAACTTGGCCGCGTGTGCTACTAAACTCCAAGGTTTTGAGGAAGCTTTGATCTATTGTTCTTTGGTTTTACAATTTTTTCCTCGACATGCTAAAGCTCTTTTTCGTAAGGTCGTGGCCCTTAAGAAGCTGAATAGGTTTCCTGAAGCTCGTTCTGTTTTGGAAGAGGCGCGCTTGGCTGAACCTCATAATAAGGATATTATTCAGGAACTGGAAGATGTTAGTCAGTCGCTAGCAATAAACAATAATGGTAAGCGTGTTATGGTTGCTCCTTTGGATACCACTGAAGTTCATGTTCCTCCTCTTCGACGTCTGACAAGAATGGTAGTAATGCATCATCCCCGTTTGGTTCGGTAGTGCAATGAAGGAACAGTAATCACAAATTGTGTCCCGACTTGTCTCGCTGGTTGTGTCCCCATAGCCTCACCAGAGGCGCCTTTGGATTCCGAGCATTGTAGTCCATTTGTGGACTCTCGACGATCTGCGGTCGGTCAAAATTCCTCCCTAATCGACTCAAAATCGCATAATCTTCGCTTCTCCAACAAGAGGCGACCTCATACATCACTATATTTATCAAGTCAAGATTATGAAAATTTGTTACATGGTACAAACTTGGGTTTCTACCACCCACGATCCATGTCTTTCATGAGGGTTCGTCCCCTCACCTCTAAAACTATCCAGACGGGAGCTCCCCACGAGGTTATTCATGGGACAGCAGAAGTTCCCACCTCTTCTCCTCCACCGGAGATTCCTTTTACACCCTTTGATATTGAACAACCTGAATGTGTTGAGTTGGTTACGGAGGAGGTAATTTTACAGGTTGATAAGAAGACGCGTCTTAATTCGTTTACTCCATCTCCTACTAAGACCTCGTTGGTCCACTATAAGTTCTTTGTCTTGCCAGAATTACTCTCTTGGCAAAGAGAAAATCAATGTGTCTTGCCGCACTAAAGTCCGAAAGGCTCGTGTTTCTAGTGTTTCGAAGGAATCCTCACTGACTTCTGCCAAGCTTTCACCTTCTTTTTGCAGGTACCACAACATTACTACTACTACGAGTTTGAAGCGGAAGGAAGCCCACTTAATCGAGTTTGCCACTTACTACCATCCGCCGTTCAAGAAAAGACGTCTTTTTTCTTCACTTCTAAGTCCGTGTTATGTTTCTACTGTTAGTTGGGTTTCAAGTGGTTTTGGGTGGCTTATACCCCTTCTTTTGTAATTTAATGTACCCTGTGGACTTGCTTTTATTTCTATAAAGTTTATTGTTGTCAAAAAAAAAATAATATTAATAAAGCTTTTTGAAAGTTACAAATGAAATGTACAATCTTAAATCTGATTTGGCATTAAACTTAAATCATATTTATTTCAACCATTTTATAATAACAATGTCTTTAATAGCATACCCGTGCAATTTGCACGGGTTTAAGACTAGTAATTCAATTACAAAAACTGCCCGCGATATGTATATATAAAAGATGGAGCATAACTGCATATAGACTTAGATGGCTCAAATGACAGAAATCATCTCTAAGGGGGATATATGGTAGATTAACTGGCTGATTTAACTTCTCACAAAGCCAAGCGACAATCAACCAAACAAGCTGACAATAATAACTCTTTAAAAAAATGAAAAAGAATTAACCAAATGAGAGATGAAAACTAAATACACAGCATAAACCTATCCAATCTGAGCAGGTGCACATCTTGACCTTCTGCTAGTATATATATAAGGTATATCTGCTTTTCTCTAAAATTCACTTCATGTATGAGATGAGGTCTGGGCATGCTGGACTGACAATTGGGTGTAATTCGAAGAAGATTCCACAGAAACCGGAAGGTTTTTTACTTCTTACTCGTCTCCTACTTGTCTTGAAGAAAACTGGGTGTCTGAGACTCTTGTTTCACGCCTTTTCTTCCCCCGTGAGCTTTTCTTCCTTGACCGAGCTTTTGGAGGCCGTTTGACAGTTTCTTCAACAAAATGCTGTTCAACAGCTGTTACTTTCTCGGTTGCTGGGAGTTCGGGAGGAATCTCTGGCCATGGTGTGTGTTTGGCAGGGTTAATGTTATCTCCAGAGGAGGGTCAATAACCCATCTGCAAGAATAGCAGTGCATCATGAACAGCATCAGCCTTCGCCCTCTTACAAGTTACAAGAGTATATATATCATCCAAAGTCCATTATGCATATTCAAATGCTCAAATGAAAAAAAGGCCTAGCAAAAACGAGGCGACCCTAATCACTTAACTCGAGAACTGATTCGAGTCCCGAACATGCCTAAAAATGTGAAGTGACTTGAGTGGACTGTAGCTGGTCCTTTAGTTGTTGAACTTAATTTGACCCGATCCAAATTGACCCAAAGTGAATATACTGGACTCAGGGATCAGGGGAGTTAACAAATTACTCGGGGGAGTTCACGAAAAATTAAAGTCACCCCTCAAAGGCTAAACATTCCTCAATCAACAATCTTCGGTCCAACAAATAATCGCCCTAATCCACAAGTAAGAACAAGACATCATATTAGGGAGGCAATTTCACACTACCATAGAATTGTGACATAGAGCCATAAATGACAAAAGAATGAAAATTACTGAATAACAATCGTGAAATTTAAAAAGTCCATCACAGAACAATTGAACTCAGCAGCCTTACAGAGAGTCATAGAAATGTGAAATGGCTACTATGGAACGAGAAAGAAATTATTTTTAGATGTTGCACTATAGACCAATAATACCTTAATACAAATGCATGACATATGAAATGGCTGGTTGCCAAACAAGACTGTTTACCAACATAAACATCTGCACAGCCATGCTAGCAAATTAACAACAAAAGCACCTCATTGCCTCAAAGACTCTCATAAATTACGGGGTAACAATATCAATTTATCCTGAGAAATTAACATATATGAAATATCATTACTTTGTGTTTCTAATGTGTCCAAATAATAACCCCACCCTAAATTCCAAATAATAACCCCACACCCTTCTCCCCACTAACCACTTCCCATTTGTCCTTCACGTTACCAGTGGCATCGCTCTGTCCTTCCCCATTGTCAGCAACATTCTCTTCTCATCCCCGTGACCCTAGTCGCACTTCCATCACTGCTTGCCTTCTCCTTTCTCTTCACCTTCTCTCCAATCCTCGACCACACCACCTCTTCCTCACATACAGATGTAACTTAGGATTACTCAAATCAGATTTACTAGAAATGTAAACAAATCCATAAAAGTAACAGCACTAGTGTATTCTACAACCCCACCAGTCACCACGCCCTATGGTAGTTTTTGTAAGTCTGGTGGTGAGTAGTAGTTCTGACTTCTGAGGTGCCGGTTGTGGTGGTGACCTTTGGTGTGATAACTACATTTTGAAATAATGTTTTCAATTAATAGCTTCCTCATTTGCATGTGTAATCATTTTAAGATTATAAGAGTTGCGCCCAAGTTCGCAGGAATAACATATCGGAGTAAAAGGAATATATTTTAATGCCAGAACATTTTTGTGTTAATGGATTTATCAACTCTACCGAAAACAGCCTCTAACATGGTTTTAAATCGCCGTATCGGTGTTGTCGCGATATAACCAGTCCTTAATCGGTCGCCGTGGACGGATCACGGTAAATCTCGATGATATCCGGGCGATATCTCGTATCGGTAGAGTGAAAATCCAATACAATGCGGCCGATACGATACAACTCAGCCGAGATTTTGAACCATGCCTCTAAGCCCTCTATTATTAGAAGGGGTAGGTTGTTGAGATAAACAATGCACATATAAAATTACGCATTTGAAACTACTAATGGGTATTTACCGTGTAGCAGTAATGCACTACAATAAAGATTTTAACTATGATTTCCTTATTACAGTACTTCCAGCGGAGCTACAGATATGAAATTCTTTTAAACTTTGGGATAAGGTGGGATAAATCAAAATAGATCCAACACTGTCTGTGCTTCTTTTGTAATGAAGTCGCAGGGATCAACCCATTGTAATTATAAGAAGGGGAAGTGTACTTATATCCGGCCCCCTACCTTGTTTAAGCGAGAGAATACGAACTGGGGTGACGACGACTAAGTGACCTCTTATGGCAAAATCACAAGTAAACAACAGAATACATAACTATGACAAATTCAAAAAGACCAACATTACTTACAAGTTCCGACAGTACAAAACGTTAAGATAGTCTATGTGTAGGCGGAATATTTGAGAGACCATTGAAGGGTGGGTACAGTGGGTCACATGCACAGCAGTTACTAATACTGGGAACTGTAATTTAAAAAAAAAAAAAAAAAAAAAAAAAAAATATGTATCATTGTCGTGTTATCTAATGGCAAAGGGCCAAAAGATGAAATCACTTGGAATTCCTATCCTAAAAGAGGAGGGGGCAAGAATACCTCCGTTGATGACGAAACAGCGCTTAAAATTATAATGGACTTGGATAGGAACTGAAGCTTGAAATAAAAATGCTTAGTAATGAACAGAAAGTATCTTTATGCAGATTTGCACGAAAACAGAATCAATAGCAATGCATACGGTTCTTCACAAGATTTCCACCCTACTTTAGAAGTATGCTTATAAATTATTAAGAGTAAAGGAGTAAGCATGAACTATGGAGTCATAGAGGGGAAGGCATGCAAAGTCAAGTCAAGTACACAATGGCTTTATGTAACGTAATCAAACCAATTAAAGTTGGTCAACAAAACTTACCCAGGGGGGAATTTGCTGTCTGCCCGCGCTTCAACACGTAGCCACCAAAGCATAACCTTGCGGCCACAACTTCCAAGGGGTTCCACCACAGAATGGTCCTTCAGCAATGACAGTGGGCTCACCACACTCTCATCAGCCAAACCATCGAGATCATTCATCCATTCCGGCTTATCGACATCATCCCTCCACAACAATCTTGAATTCAACACAAATCCAGCCCACTCTGTCTTTCTAGGCAATACAGTCCCCATGTCTCCTATAAAAACAGCACTCCTCTCTGCATAAGGAGTTGCATCAAAAGTGTACCAACCTACCAAACTGTCGGTCGAGTTACATGCTGGTCCCTGAACAGGTAGAGCACTCCCCTCCTTTTCCACCTCCCTTACTTTCAAAGGCGAGTCAGGATCACCAGAATGCACTAGAATCCCAACCGTAAGTGCCCCGACCCAATTCACTTTCTGTACCTCATCAAAAAACTCCAGACTATGCATGTTACTATCATCAGCGAACATCACTATCCCATCCAACTTCTGCTCCATCACAAATCTGGTCGATGTACACAAAAAAAAAAACAATCAATTAAAATTAATCCTACAAACAGGTATTCTTAAGCTTCTAATAGTATCGATATGCTAATACTAATAAAATTCATTAATACTCCAATTTCATATCATTACTAATCCGACATTGGCTGTTGCTAATCCACACCCCAATAAGTTTTTTGATGAGATGGTCTAATCGACTAGGCGGGATAAGTTTTCAATATTTGGTGGTGAGCATTAAACCCTAAGGCTCAATACATCAATCAAGGACCTTGAGAACTTCGCCATTCTCACCCACAGACAATCTCATCTAATTCAAACTTTCATACCAACTACATTATTACTCATCCTAGTAACTACTAAATTGTACTTTGTATCAACTTTGCAATCAGTGTCATAATTCAATCTACTAACAACAAATGAAAATCGTCAAATACCACATTGTGATTCATCCAAAAATAATAGCAAAATTGTTACTCATCCTAGCAACTACCAACATTGTACCAACTTGTGCATAAATGGTTCATCAAACTGTCAACAAAGATGAGGCCTATATATTCAAGTAATATCTCGTTCATCTTATGGTAAATAGACCTTGAGTTTCTTGCTTTCTCTTCATGCCATGATCATGAGCATGACAATCTATCCACACGTTCTACATACGGAATTAGCTACAAATTCCTCGATTCAATTATCATTATTTGCCATCAGAAAACAGTCTGTGTGCATCTAGATGTAACTAATTGCAACTCATTCATCATAACAAGCCGCGAAAATCAGTACTAATCCTACGAAATACTAAAATTGTAACAACTTGGCAGCAAGATCATAACTAATCATCTAATACTACATCAAGACTCCTTCTTACTACTACTCCACTGCAATTCATTCAAGCTACAAAAAACAAATGTACGGAATCGAAGAGGGAAACAAACAGACCTGAGTGCGTGAATCCGCATAAGGTCCTCAACCCGATATCGATCAGCCCAAGTAACAGGCATCCGTCGACCAAACCCTAAATGAACAGTCCTAACTTTAGCCTTGGCAATCAAGGCAGCAGTCTCATTAGTAATTCCACCCGCCTCAACAACGACCCAAACGACGTCGTAAGGCAGATTCATAAGCGAATGCATAAGACCAGTAAGATGAAGCGCCTGAAAAGTACGAACATAAGTAGGAGTAACAACAATAAGAGTCTTAGGCTCCTTAACACCGAATTGCGCCCTCTGCTCCTTCTGCACTCTCTCAAGTATCCTATGCGCCCGCATCACCTCAACCGGGTTCGGGTGCGGCCAAGGCCGGATCAAGATCCCATGTCGGCCCACCACCACCCTGCTTGACGCGACACCGGTCCGATTAGACATAATCGGGGGACGGATGATAGACGGTGACATAAAATGTTGGGAGGACGTTGAAAAGACGAGGAAGAAGACGAGGCGAGAGAATCGGAAACCGAGGACAAGGCTGATTAAGCAGCATAAGGCGTGGAGTATTATCCAGAATAATGTAGCGGGTGACTTGACGGCGGAAGTGATGTCAGAGCCGCCGTCAATGGTGGTTCTAAGGGAGTTGCTCCGGCGTGTAGCGGTCTGATGGAGCAGCGAGAGCTGCTTCATTTTGAGGAGGTTTGTAGAATGGAGTGAATTGAGGAGGAATGGAAGGGGGAATGGGGGATTAAAGTAGTAGTAGTAGTAGGAAGAGGAGGAAGGAAGGTGGTTGATGAAGATGGAGTTTGCTTTGGATTAAAGAATGATTTGCTTGTTAGTCATTTTCTACCACCTACTGCTAATGTATTATGCACTACTTTATTCTAATAATCTTGAGTAATTAGGAATATTATATTACTGGAAATGTTCGGACAAGGGGAATTTAGGAAATGAATTTGGGGTGGATGTTTTAAACATGCTTCCTCTTTTATTTAGGAGAAGCCGGATATATAGCCAGATTGTTTTTTTTTTTTTTTTTTTTTGAAATTTTTAATGGGAGGTGTTGGTCCAAAATTTATTTTTTTTTAGGGTTTTGATATATACCCCCTCTGTCTCGGTCAATTGTTGTCCTTTGGTTTTGACACAAAGATCAAGAGGAAGGGACCAATTACTAAATGACAAGTGGAACAAATTGAGTGTCACTACTACAAATCCCTTGCATTTAAGACGCTTTACCATTGACGCTTTAATAGAGCGTCGACTGCATAAAACCCCTTCCGTAATAAAATGGCGCCTTATAGTGTCGGTGTGATATAACCGCATCATATCAAATATTATCTGCAGCGCGCACGTGTTATACTTGGGCGCAACTTGTGAAAATTTTAAAACTCGTCAAAACATCAACTCCACCGCCCCTATGCTTTATCCTAAACCTATCATCTATTCATCTTCCATCTAAAACAAAACCCTAATTTGTGTAACTGCTGCAGGTAATTGATTCCATCTGCCGTTTCCATTACAAAATAGCCAAAATTCAATTCGACTGGACGTTCTAATCGATTCAACAACTACTAATTGTTCAATGACGAGCAATAATCGATTCATTCCATCTTCCAGTTACAAATTAAGACCAAGGTTTGTTTCTAATTTTGTCAAAGTTGATCTCTTAACAATATCTCTCCCCGTAGTTGGCCTTTCTCATTTTCTTCATCATTAATTTGTTCAATTTTGATCTATTACGGAGAACTCCGTACATTACTGTAACATGTGTGTTGAATTAGATTTTGGTATAATTAGATATAAGCAAGTCAGGTGGCTCAGTAATGTGGATTCCAAGCATCAAGTGTGTTGAATTAGATTTTGTTATTTCAGTATTTCCCTTATACAATCATCCATTGACCCCGCTGAAATTTTTTCATTTCCGTTGTTCAGATCTTGGTTCCGCCATGTATAGACAATCACAACGGTTTATTTACAACTTGTACACTCTTGAATCTTGATAAAAAGGTAGTCACTACAAGTTTTACTGTTACGGAAAAATATTTTAGTATGCGAGTAATTTGAGAAACATGTGTGCGGTGTTATTAATCTACCACTAAACAGTAGTGAAAACATGTTTTTGTGAATGGATCAGTGGCCTTGCATATTTTGATAGGAGAACAAACGTAGATCTTCCACACTTTACTTGTTTCCTTTTTATTTGGTGTTAAGTTTCCATCCAACTATACAAGTAAGACTTGATCTATTATTTAATACAAGTATAATAGCACGTATTTTGCTATGTTTAGATTTCAAAGACAAGTATTGTTTTCTAATAACGTATTTTCAGTGTTTTCCTTTTCAATTTCAGGTTATAGAAACTATAATAATTCAAAGTAAGAGTTAAGTCTTGTGTTACAAAGGTAATGATAATCCCTTCACCTATCAAGACACATTATTTTTCTTTCTTTTTCTTTGTTTCTAGTTTTTCTCATGCTGTTTGATCTGTGTTTCTCATATGGAGTGGGATGGACTGATGGAGTATAAATTATTATTATTCAAATATAATACTCCGTATAACTTTAGACCCTTACATGGTAATCTTTCAAAATTACTTGCGTTTTCTCTTCTACATCTACGATTTACTTTTCAAATATGTTAGTTCGATTTTTTAAAGCTCCCTCATGTTGTTTCTTTGAAAAATTTTGAAAGACGATTTACTTTCTTGGGCTTGATTGGTGCTAAACACTACTGGGATGCAAATAATATCGATTAGATTTATGATTCATTGAAAATTTGAACACAACATATTTGTAGTAGGACAATGGAGTAGGTTGTAATGTATGCCATAATTTAAGAGCAGGTCTTTATCTTGGGTGGGTGATGAATTGATGATTCAAGTTTGTAAATTGTTTGGAAAATTAATTACACATAGTTCTGTTCAATGGTTTAGGTAACCAAGTTATATTTTCTGTCTGTATGGTTTTGTATCGCAAGTTATATTTTCGGTCTAGTAAACACTATCTTTATGGTTTTGTGTCACAATTCCTATTGAAAAGCATGTAAAGTTAAGTTCTCCGCCTCAACTTTCATATAGGTTGATGGTATGTTGCCCGATGTTCATATATTACAATTTTTATATTAATTTTTTGAGAACATAATATTTTAGAAAGCCTTTGATATCCAATTCATTCTAAAACATTCACTTATGATGTGTTCTATGTTGATCGAGCTATGAGTTCCTTAGTTCAAGAGGTTTAAAATAAGAAGTTTGCTTGGTCATGGTGAAAAAGTGAGTTCACACCAACATCTAATGAACAAATCAAAGGAACCTCTTCGGAAAAGTAAAGCATAAGAGATTGTAAGAGAAAAGTGGTAAGACTCACTTAAACTCTTAATATGCTGCCTATTACAGGAGCTATTGAGTCATTTTATGCTACTCGGTTGTTGTTTTACCTATAATTATATATATGCAGTGCAGTTAAGATGGAGTCCTAGACTCCAGTTAGTTTCAAGATTCTTCCTGCTGTGATGTCTTTGTTGGGTTACCACGTACTCTTTCTCCCACCCATGTTTTGGATTTCCGTCCATTTTCTTTTTTGCAAGTTAAATGTAAAGAATTTCAGTTTTGTATTATATCAACGACATCAAAAGACAAAGTTAGGACCGCAATTTAACTAATGAATGATTAAAGATGATTTGATGGCATGTTGTAGGTGGATTAATTCTATATCATTATTACAGTACAGGTTATGGAGTTGGATAAGGGGTATGCTTAATTTTTTTACTTCTCTATTTTTTTTAATAAGGGGTTTTTTATGTGTTATCTAGTGTCCACTTTGATATATGTATCCCTGAATTTTTCTGCTGTTTGAGTTAGCTTTTATGTTGATCATTGTGATTGGTGGAGATGTTACACACCGTCTATATTTTTCAATTTCTATTGCTCCCTGATCAAAAACTATCATTATAGCATGTTTGTTTATTGCTTTATGTTGCTATTCCTGGCTTCCATACTTGTTAAAATATATTCATATAAATTATATTTTGTTTGCCCCTTATAGGTTTCAGATTCGTCGGATGGTGACAATGCGCCTTCATATGGTGATTGAAGCCCCTTTGACATTGCGCCTACATGTTTGAAGCCATTCAAACTACTAAGTGGCCTGGTCTAGCTAGTTACGTAGCATTATTTACAATTTTTTTGGGCAACTTTATCTTGAATTTTTATTCAGAGATCCCTTTTGATATTTTTTATTTTGTGAATTTTCTATGCTAGTATCTCAGAATTTTAAATATATCAAACGTATGATATTATTTATAAAAGTACATGGGTACTTCAATCATTATATATTGCATTTTGTTTTTTCACAATTTAGTAGTGTATTTTATGTCTATTTAATCTCTATAATGTTATGAAATCAAATTCTCAAAAGTCTAAAAGCCGAAATTATACGTGACATTAAGAGTATCAATTTGTGTCTGAATAAAGTGTCAAAAGGTATATTTGACGCCTAAAAGCATCACTGAGGTTGACAGCTTGAAGCGTCAACACATATATGATCGACGCTAATTGTCTTTCAACCAAGTGACACAAAAAAGCGTCAATAGTTATTAAAGACGCTTAAAAGTGTCAAAAGTGTTGACGAAAAAAGCGTCAAAAAATAGTGACGCCCCAAAAATTGACGCTTAAGAAAAGCGTCAATAAACTAAAAATCGACGCTTTAAAGCGTCGAAAATTGGTCAAAAAAGCGTCATCAATGCAAGGGATTTGTAGTAGTGTGTGAATGATCAAATTGTTCATCAAATTCATTCTTAAAATAAAAAGGACAACAACTCACTGAGACACCCTAATATGAAAATGGACAACAAATGACCGGGACAGAGGGAGTACAACCTAATGAGTTGTATTTAAGAAACTAAATATGGAAAGAAAATCTTAAGATATGCATTAATTGCATTGAGTTGTGTATAATTTAGTGTTGAATTCCTAAGTTAATACCAAATATGGAAAATATTAAATACTTAAATACAGCCCAATGGATTGTATATATCAAAACCCTTTTTGTTACTAGTTGTTGCTCCGCGCCCTCCCGGGCGCGATGCCCCAATTTGGTCAATCTTGTAGACGATCTCATTAGGAAGTACGGTAGAATAAATGGAAAGTATGACTAACATTCGCAAGGAATAGAGTTCATAGAAGCGATGCCATTCAAAGATTTCCAGCAGAACACGTCATCATTGCTATATTATAAAGAGGCGCGGGCTATCAATTAGACATAATTATACAAGCACAATTAGATTGAGGGTATATGCGTATAGCTCATGTGATTTTGTAATACAATTAGCGCAAGTTGTTGCTCCAGCCTATCGGGAATAAGTGAAAATAAGCCGGGAGTATGGAAACAGAAAAGGAATTGGTCCATGTACTCAAATGGTGGACCGTGCATAATAGTCATCACAAAGCTGGAGAAAATGATTGAAAACACGAGTTTGCCAAGAAGCCTTGCTGAACTACTCAAACATTCTTCTTGGCGATGCAACAACAACAAGGCACATTTTTTTTTTTTGGCAAACAAAACCAAAGAAGGAGACAACAAAACGAGAGATCAGAGGAAGAGCAACTAAAATACATTTGGTCAAATGTTAAGATGACTACAAGAGCCCAAACAATATAGCAAGTAACTTGTTGCCTTGTTGTCATTAGTTGTAATCACTAAAATATCTTACAAAATAGGTTCTTGTGGTGCAATATACTGCATCATCATAGTATTCATTAACTTTCCAATACCAAATGATTTTATCAAATACTCGTCGTATTTCAACCACCAATTAACAGCTAAACATGCTACTCCAGATCTCGCCATAAGTTAGATATTTAGTACTTGACAAAACAACCTTAGTTGTCTTTATGGTCAAGACTGCCACTTTTACTCCAAGTGTGGTGTAGTACGACATTACCGATATTCCCTTATAGGAGATGCCTTCGGCGCTGCATCAATCAAGACAAGCAACAACGCTACGTTGAAGCTTTTGTACGTGCACAGAAGTTGCATCCAAATTCCAGTTTTACGTCTGTTTGAGAATACGTGTTAGTTAATTATTCGATTACGGTCTGGCAAGGAACTTTCTAGAATGTTATATTTCACATTGCAGACAAGCTTATATCTAATCTAATAATTAAAAGTGTGAAAAAACATACACTCTCTTCATTCTCGTCCTCTCTTTCCCTCCCTCCCTCTACCATCCTCTCAATCTAAAAAACCAAACATCCAAACATAGAATCTCTCTTCCCCATCTGGCTCTTTCCCCCAAAGCCAAGCACAAACTATTTTCCTTTATCCTCTCCTCCTCACACTGTTCCTTCCCTTTAACCTCCCCCTCCCATCGTCCCGATCTAAACAAAACGAAATAGTCTCTTTCTCCCTCCCTCTAACCCTCTTTCCACATCCCACTCTCCTCCAATTGTGCCAAAATTTAAGCAAGGAAAGGAAGTCGGTGCACAAAACAGAAGATCATATTCATTTCGAAAGTTAATGATAATAACCCCCGCATCTATGATTTGTCATTTATTGTAAAACTCAACCTCTCCCCTCCCCTCCCCCTAACGCTCCCTTCTTCTCAAACTAAGAAAAACCTCTCAGGCAAATAAATATAGAAACACACACCAAGCACAAACTCTTGTTTCCACCCTCTCTTTTCCTTTCCGACCATCCTTCCTAATATAACCAAAACAAACATATACAAACATATACAAATCTCTCTGTAGTAAAATTTGATGAGAATAAGTTTATATAAACGAAAAATCAAAGAATGCGATTGTTCAGGACCACATTGTGCTTATAGGAATACAACGAAAATAACCAAATAAGGAGTTAGTTACATGAGTTAAAATGATTTGAGAAAGACGAGACTTGTGTTCGGCAACTTTTATGTACCCCTACTCATCGAATCCAAAAAAAAATCAGAGCAAATTCACATAAAACTTATATCTAACAATGGACAGTCCTATAATTTTCACATGAAACCTCTAAGAAAGTGACTTTCCCAATTGAATGATTTTATAGTCATAATCTCACTAATGGACAAATGAGGCAAACACTTTATCAAATATAAGAGTCAGCGTAAGAATCTTGCAACAACTTTCATGAAATGCAATCACCGTTAAAGTAAACTCACACTAAAACATTGAGTTAATGAAACAAATTCGCAAGTCAGAAAACTGGACTAAATTGCATTTTATGCTTCACAACCCAGTATTGATTTAAGAAAGACAAAATTCCAATTTAATCTAAAGGGAAGAAATATACACACGTGGAAACACTTAACTAACAGTAGCAATCACATCAAAAATAGAGGCCCTAACTTCGCTACAACATGACCAAAATCGTTAGATAATTTCATCTTTTAGCTATGATAATTTTCGGTTCTATAGTGAAGATGTTTATGCTTAGGACAACAGATAAGAGAACGGATCTCCCCTATTCACTTTAACTTTTGAGAGAACATTCATTTGGTATAATTTATAGTATCTTTTTTCGTGATCTTTTTTACGATTGAGGTTAGTAACTCTCCTATTCACTTTATTTTCTTTTTTTGGTCGACCTCATATATACCTTAGATTATAGTGTAGTGGTAACAATTTTAGGCCAATAAACTATACATTTAGCAAACAACAACCTGAATGCGGGACAATTAATTATTAAACCACACAAAGCTTGGTAGTTCGGAGCACTTCTTAAACTAATTATATACACGTGTTGCTTTTTGATATACATGTTTTACTCAATCAGTTATATGATTGACAAACCTCCTCCCCCATACCCTCAAGTTTTCAACAAGCCTTCCCCTTCCACCGGACCTTCACATTTGTTGCTCATCTATCCCACCATCAAACCCTTGCCCCACCCCTCCCTCCGCAACACTAACCCCCTTCAGCCCCTCCCTCAACGCCTCCTCTCTGAACAACAAAGATGCCCACTGTCCGTATCGCGATCCATAACGCAGTAGCATCGATTAATGTTTTTTTGACAAGATAACGTCAAATATAGTCTAATGGGACACATTCTACCCAAAATTCCAACATCTCCTTGCGTTAACCGCAATAAAATATGCAAGTACACTGATATTTAATATGTCCTCCCTTCCTAGTAAACTTGCACACCAACAATGAGACATAAGTGAGGTAATTTCCCACAAAAAAGACAAAGATAATCAACTGCTTTTGGAACCGATTCGATGGATTCCATATGAATCAATGCATGTATAAGAGAAGGTTAGAAATTACTGAAGGAAATGTAAATTCATATACATATTAACATACTCATATATGTCATAATAAATTTGTCATAAAATTAAATACGGATTTTATGCATGCAAACAATAATAAAATAGAGGAGAAATCATGTCCTTACTTTGATGATTTCGGTTTAATGGGCACAAGAGAGATCACCTTTCTCTCTTGTTCTTGAGCTTTTCCTTATGGAAGAACAAAGATCCAAGTTTAGGATCTCTCCCTAAGCTTTATACCCAAGGCTTTCTCTTAAATTAATTAATATTACAAATACTAGTATAATATTAATCAAGTAGAAAATTGAACCAAAATATTTTTAACACTTTGAATATTTCGGTTTTTAGAGAGAAAGAGAGGAGGATTTTTATTCTCTCTAAAATTGTATTTTGGATGATGGATGGAATGAATGAATAATACACTACACTTAGTATATTATTAGGTAAAATTATAGGAAAAACAATGATGGTTTTTCTTCCCCAAAACCGTGTAAGAGGAGAGCTTTAGGGGAGCCAATGCATGGAAAAATTGTTCTTCACAATGAACAATAGGCTTGCATGGCAGACTAGTGCAATCATCATGCCTTCCACTAATTACAATCAACATATAATTAGCTCAACAACCCTCTAATTTTCGGCCCACTTAATAATATGGATTCCATATTATTTTTGTCAATTGTCAATATGTCACATGTCATATGTGATATAAATTTGTTATGTATTTTTAACATATTAAAAATCAACGTATTAATAAAAATACGTCACATACAAAAATCGACTTAGTAATTTTATAATTACTTGTGCCAAAATATTTTACCATTTATAAATTACAACTGATTGTATTTATAACAATTCATTCAATTTAATTGTTACATTAAACAATTATTTCATCCGAGTAATGATACAATTCAATTACTCAGACCGTATCTTATTTAATCACATTTCAATATGATACGTAAATTTTACTTCCAAAATCGTCCGTCAATTTTCAAGTAATTTAATTAACTTGCAACATTATACGATTAATTAAATAATCAATTAAGAGTGTTGCCCTATAGGTATGACCTAGGGGGTCAACTGATCACCACCGTCACACGACAGTAATGTCAAACCCTAGTCGACCAATCATTACCGATATATGTTGACCAGTTGACAATAAAATTACTTCCCAATTGTATTCTATATAATGAGATTTAAACATGTGATCATCATGATCAACAGTCGTGATCGCATTATTGTCGAAGGACACATATTCCAACAATTACTTGTAAGCAGATAGGTATGAACCAATATCACAACTCAACTCACACCCAAAAAGGGAAAGAAGTAAGAGGTAATTGAGCTGAAAAAGTTCATAACAACATTACCAGTGCCATGATGGTTCCTACAAATTGCGATAAGGGGGTTCGGAGATAGACAAATTTTTACTCCCGTGTTATCAAGAAAATGTCCGCAACAATCAAAGCAATAAATGAATCAGTTTTCTTGTTCAAATATTAAAAAAATGTGCTTTGAATGAGTAAATTAAGAAAGTAGAGAGAGGGTGCCAATTGAGCATAATGCCCCGATAAATATTTCTGAAGAAAGCGGTTGTGATAGTCAGTCCCAAAGCGGCCGTAACCTCGCTAAAAATCCACTCTCCAAACTGGTCTAACTGAAACCAAACTCAGGTGTTAGATCTGAGTCCCGAAAATTATAGGACAGATTTAGGGTGATTCTGGAGGAGTGAATGGGAAGAGGTTACAGAAAAACACAGTAATTGGTATCAATTACAATCCCTTTCAAACCAAAGTTCAACTGTGATTCTGTGGTCATGGCTAACAAGGTCTAACTACAAATATCTAATTCATAACTCACCCTTTTCTTACATCCTTTAAGTAGTCGCTTAGGCGTAGGACTAAAAAATGAACCCTCTTTATTGTCGTTGTGGGTATAGTCCAGCCCATATGTGAAATTTAATGAGGCACATCGAGACCATCTCATAAAAGAGCTATGAAACATAATCAGTATAAGCTCAAATAGTGAACATGGTAGAACATAAGAAAACTAAAGCGATCAAATGAAAGAGTAGAGAAGAGAACCTAGAACTCCATCGTGACAGGAAGTGTCCAACAAACAAAGAAAATTGAGCTCCATCACACCACAGTAAAAAAAATTGTTTCTAAAATTCCTGTCAGACAACCTGAATTAAAAACACTGACCTCGATACATCAATGAATTCAGAAAATTTGGTATAGCAAAAAAAAGTATATGAAAATTGAAAAGAGCAAATTATACTTGTATATATGGTCCCGCGAAACCCTTCGGTAGTACTAAAAAATATGACTCCAAAGCGGCGATCAAACCATCTAAGCTAAACCAAGGCTCAACAATTAGATCAGGTTATTCCATTGAAATCTGGGCTAATTTAAAAATTGTATGGCGCCCTAAAATCACCAACCCATATGTGCTTATACGGAATGGTGCAACGTATACAAAATCAGGTAAAAGAGCAAAATTAAAGAATACTAATACTAATATGATGCAATCGCGGGATAGGAAATGCAACGATAATGAAAAGCAAAGTCCGATAAAGCTATCTATTGGTGGTTTATAAATTCTCAACACAGCAAGTCAGCAATATCTAAACCCAAAAAGCTTTGGGCATGACCGATTTGTCTAAGCATGTCTATAAATTAAGGGGACACTCCCTTCATACCAATCACTTGTTTAGCTTTGACAAAAGACCTTTCACAAATAATAAAAAAAAAGGTATACAAATGATTTAAAAGGGAGTTATATTCAAAACACCGCATGGCATTCAACTTTCAAAACACCAAAATTAGCGGAAAGAAGACTTCAAGCAAACCCCAAAATTACATGAGCATGCACCAAACATATGCAAACTCAGAAAAAATAAAGAGGCGGACTTAGTGGAAAGACGACACTGTGGTGAGTGAAAGATTGAGCAACCAATAGCACAACTCACATATTGCGAAGCTTCCATGGTCTTTCACCACTTTCAGCCGCAACTCATCATCCTGGCTACTGCAAAAAATGCGGGGTCCATTGTTTTAGTCTGTGTTATGCGGTAGATCACACAAAAGAACTTTTTCTATCTATCTAGGCCCGGATATTTAGGGCAAGAAAGCAAGAAAAAAGGAGAAATTAAACAAGAATACAGATAGGTAGAGAATGGAAGACAAATATTAGGTTGTTACGTTACCATTCTAGCAGAGATCTTTAGCAGTACCAGTGTGACCATCACACTCGCCATCGTTCACCACAAGCTTCGTTTAAACCCTAAATTCGAGATAAAGACGGATACAAGGGAGGCGGGCAAACTAAAATTACAGTTGAAATACTTGAGACAGCTAGTTACACCCCACTGTTTTGTTTACAATTAAAAAAAAAAAGTAACCAAAGTCTGAAAGAAAGCAGTGGAGTGGAGAGGATGTATCAAACTGACCCAAGCTCTATCTCATTTCCACTTACACAACGTTTTAAAGCCGCAGGGTATAATGGCTTAAACGACATAAGAATGAATCCACCTGATGTGGAAGCCTGCACAACCTGCACGTCGACGAGAAGGAGGTTAAACGATATTGGAAATACATAGACAAATGAACAGATGAACAACTTGAGCAATAAAAAAGACGCTGAATAGGTTACCTTTTAGGAAAATTATCAACATCTTTAGCACCAGGCTAATGTCTGCAATTCCAGCCCCAGGAAATAATCTCCGCATCGCTGCACTCGTCAACAAATATATAGTAACTAAAACGAGCAGGAATACCGTAATTGAATAAACGGGGCATATAAACACGTGTAACCTTTGAGCTGTGGTAACTGAAAGAGTTGTAAAGCAAAAGATTCAACAGGGCAAATAAACACAAAGTTAAGATACAGCGGGAAATGTAATTGAATAACAAATAATATTCGATGCCAAATAATTTGAGCATAACAAAAACAAGAAAGCCGCAATATACAAAGAATAGAAGCCCATAACCTTTTCGAATCCGAAACCACGACACCTGTATTCCATACACGCACCTGTATGAAAGCAAGGTAAAAACCGAATAATCTATTAAAAAGTGATAATGCAGAGAAAAACAGCAGATACGGATATTTCAAAGCAGAAAATAAAGAAACCAAAGTTAATAAGCTATTAAAAAAAACCGATGGAAGAACTCTGAAAGGAACACAAATAAGGTAACCCATGGAAGAAGTCTAAAAGGAAAGAAGAAAGAAAGCAACTTAAGTTACAAAACCAAAAAACCACCTAGATCAAATCAGTTGAAAGCAGACCGGTGAGACAGAGTCTAAGATCCAGCAATACAAAGCAACCTCAAATACATAAAGAACCAAACTAAGTTACAATAAACAGTACACAAGTACAACAAGACAACAATTAACCACATAACGAACAAGTAGATCAAATTGTACAATCACCCAGAAGCCTGAAAGCGACACAAGCAAGTAAATGGCAGTTTGAAGAGACCCGAAATTACCTTTACTCAAAAGCAGTACCTATGCTTGACCAATACCCATAAGGAAACCCCCAAAACATGAAAAAACGAATTAAGCATAGGAATTTGAAAGACAATCTTTAATGGCCAATCAAACCAACCACCATCAACAATCAGCCATCACCAGGAGCCACGAACCGTACTCATAAGACAGACGGGAGCTAGCGCTTTGGAATGGTCCGCAATAAACCCCCTAAAATTTCACAGAGCCCCACATAAATAAGAACACAAATACAATAGGAACTATCAGAAACACAAAGCAACAGATCCACGAAAATTAAGAAGGCATAAAAGAAGCTAGAACTAATGTGTAATAAAATGCAATACCCTACTCGACACAACGCAACCAACAAAACAGAATAGTGAAGAAGAGCCAAACCTACGAAATAGTAAACACCCTTGAGTTTCGATATAAGACAAGACATGATTGATCCACAACAAAATCTTATAATCTTATTAGTAATCCAAAACAATTGAAATCCCAAATTTAATTGTGAACATAACCCTAATTCATGATATTTAAGTGATCTGAGAATTTAGGTTGATTCAAGTGATGAATTTGAGATGGTAACCGGTTATTTGAAGCAATTTGTGTGAGATTTGTGAAGGTTTATTAAAGGAGAAGTGAATTTGGGAAGGATTAAGAGAGTAGTATTTTATGAGAGAAGCAAATGAGAATGCGAGATGGGTAAGAAAATGTAAAATGAAGAACCAAACCTTTAAATTTAACATGACACAAACAGAAAACAAAGAGTGAACTAATCAACAACAAAATAGAAAATTGATAATGGCCCAGAAAACAAACCTATCGTCGTCATCATCAGCATCACCGCCATCGTCTCATGCCAGTTCATCATCATGACTGACTGACCGTGGTGTCAGCGTCCAGAGAAGAGAGAATAGAGAAGGAGTGAAGTGAAGAATGAAAGAGAGAGGCTTTATGAGATGGGAAGGAGTGGATGAGAACAGAAGAAAATGTGATAAAGCAGTGGACGAAAATGCAAGTGAAATGGAGGGCATGGATTGAAAGGGGAAGATCAAGTGTGGAGAAGGGACTTGAGGGGGTAACTATTCATAGCTACAGTTCCACATGTTCCCTCTTTTTAAGAAGTAAGGATTATAAGTACTAGTCGTGTGAGGGACTAATAACTTTATGAGACGTTAATAATGGTATCTCAGTTAGTCTACTAGGAGACTAAATTTACAATTAAATAATCATAAATTCTCATTTGTAACATACACTATTCATTACAAGAAAGATATAGAGCGGATACATGCCATATTATATTAATATGGATGCAAGTCAGATGTTAAAATGGTTTGACAGATATTGCATGTCACAAGGGAGCCTAAGGCCATGTTCTTTTGGACTTAAATTGTCTGAATTGAACTGAACTGGACTTAATGGAGTTGAACTGAACTGAACTGAACTTAATGGAGCTGAACTGAACTGAATTGAGCTTTCTGAACTGAACTGAACTGAAATAATAATAATAAAAAGAATATAATAATAATAACAGTAATAATATATAATAATTCGTTATACCAAAAAAATATAAGGGATATTCTACATGGTACTCTTATGTTTTTTGGGTTTCTAAGGTGTACCACTCTTTTGCACTAAAAATCTTTCACAGCCCATAATTCGTGGTCATGAGTTCAAAATGCAACGATTTTTTTTCAAATTGATCGCCTTTGCTACTTTCGAAACTTGTTGCAAGAATTACAGTCGGTCAAACTTTTTTAACCAAATAAATTTTGACCGGCTATATCTAATGACTACGAGTTCATAAAGTAACGAATTTTTTTTTCAAATTGATTGTCTTTACAAGATCTTTATTTTGAAAAAAAAAAATTGTCGTTTACGAGTTCGTGACCAATAATTATAGACAGTCAAAGATTTTTAACTCAAAAGGAGGGGTACCCTATACAATATGAAAAAACATAGGGGTATCATGTAAAATATCCCAAAATATAATAATAAATTAATAATAATAATAATAATATTAATAATAATAATAATAATAATAATAATTTTGATAATTTTTAATAAAAGTTCCGGTTTTTTTCTAAAAATAATAATACTAATACTAATAATAATAATAATAATAATAATAATAATAATAATAATAATAAGAAGAAGAAGAAGAAGAATATAATAATAATAAATAATAAGAATAATAATAATGTTGAACATCACTAATCTGAATTTATCTGAGCTGAACTGAACTGAACTGAACTTAATAGAGCTGAACTGAACTGAACTTATTAGGCCCTGTTCTTTTGGACTTAATTTCAGTTCTTATAAGTTTAGTTCAGTTCAGCTCCATTAAGTTCAGTTCAGTTCATATTAGTTTATCTCAACATTAATATTACGATTCTTATTTTATATTATTATTGTTATCACTATTATTATATTAATTTATTTACTATTGTTATTATTATATTATTCTTTATATTTATTATTTTTTTATATTTATTATCATTATATTTATATTTAATATATTATTATTATTATTATTATTATTATTATTATTATTATTATTATTATTATTATTATTATTATTATTATTATTATTATTATTATTATTATTATTATTATTATTATTATTATTATTATTATTATTATTATTATTATTATTATTACTACTACTTTATTAATATATTCAATATTATTAATTTTATTAATAACATATTTATTATTGTTGTTATATTTAATATTATTATATTAATAAGTTATTATATTAGACCTATTATTATTATTATTATTATTTATCTGATTATTATATTGTACTTATCATATTTTTTTATTTTTTTATTACTATTAATATATTATATTATTATTAATAATGTTATCATTTATATTACTAATATATTATTATTTTTATTATTATTATTATTATTATTATTATTATTATTATTATTATTATTATTATTAGTATTATTATTATTATTACTACTTTATTTATTATTATATTACTATTTTATTTTTTATATATCTTATTAAATTAGTATTATTAAATTATATTAATGTATTATTATTATTATTATTATTATTATTATTAATGAATAATATTATTATTCATTAATAATGAATAATAATATTATTCATGATCAACTGATACATCTGGAGCTGTTGCATCATGTTTCTAATAAAGTGGTCCATGTGTCCTTTGTTTATGGGAGTAATGATGGTGCCATTAGAGAGAAACTTTGGGATAAGTTGAGGCAGCTGGCTACTATGGTTTATGACTGGGTTGTCTTAGGGGATTTTAACATTGTGAGAGCCATGGAGGAAAGAATTGGTCCACACCCTCCTTCCTTTTCTGAAATTATGGCTTTCAATCAATGTTTATTGGATTGCAACTTGTATGATCTTCAGGGCTATGGTTGTGAACACACTTGGACCAATAAACAGGATGTGGGGACTAGAGTTTGGTCTAAACTTGACAGGGTTCTCACCAATGCTTCGTGGTTGGTGGCTTTCCCTCATACTCAGGTGACTGTGTTGCCTCCTGGAATCTCAGACCACTCTCCTTTATTGGTCCAAATCAAAGAGAGTTACCAAATAAGAAGGAGATTTAGTTATCTCAATTGCTGGGAGGAGCATCAGGATTATGATACTCTTGTTACTGAGGCTTGGCAGATCCCTACCAAAGGGAATGCCATGTTTATTCTGTTTGCTAAACTTAAAAATGTTAGGCAAAAGCTTATTGGTTTGCATAAAAGTAATTTTTCTGATCTAGCTACCAAAGTTAAACAGGCTAGGGAGTCTTTGGAGGTCTCCAGAAACAGTCCAATCGCAACCATTGGATATCCAATTACTCATTCAGAAAAGAATTTATTGGAAACATATTGGCATTGAGGAAAACTGAGAGAAGCGATCTCATTCAAAGGGCTAAGATTCATGATATTAATTATCACTGCAAAAAATGCTATTTTTATGCAAAAATTGCAATCGGAAGCATCAGAGTATTATAGGCAAGATCAAAGATAAAGATGGTCTATTAAGGGAAGGGATGGAGGCTGTAAACAATGCTTTTGTGGATTACTATCAATGGTTGCTTGGCACACCCACGGCCACTGCTGATTTTCCACCTGAAGCTTTGGAGGGGCCTAAAATCCAGGACACTGAGTGGGATTCTCTTTGTAGGCCTGTTGAGGAAATGGAGATAAGGAAAGCTTTGTTCTCAATTGCTTCTAATAAAAGCCCTGGCCAAGATGGATTTTCTTCCCAATTTTTCAAAAAATCTTGGAATCATGTGAAGAGGGAGTTTTGTGCTGCTGTCCAGGCTTACTTTAAAACTGGAGTAATGTCTAAGCAGGCTAATACTACTCTCTTAGCACTCATCCCTAAGAAACCAAAGGTTACCTCTGTTATGGACTATAGACCAATTGCTTGCTTGCTGACTTTGTCTTTTACAAGACAGTGAGTAAGATCTTATGTGATAGACTTAAGCCTCATTTGCCTATCATTGTGGGGAAGGAACAAGGAGCTTTTGTGGTGGCGAGAAATATTTTTGAGAATATTATGCTTACACAGTCTCTGATCAAAGGATATGGACACAAAGGAATTTCCCCAAGATGCATGATAAAGGTAGACATCAAAAAAGCTTTTGACTCTTTACAATGGGATTTCATAGGTAGAATGTTGCAGGTCTATAACTTTCCTCCTCGATTCAGGAAATGGTTAATGGGGTGCATTACATCTACCTGGTTCAAAGATTAAGGTGAATGGTACTACTACTGGGTTTTTCAAAGGTGCTAGTGGTCTTAGACAAGGTGATCCCCTTTCACCCTTTATCTTTGTTATGGGAATGGAGATGCTCTCAAGAGTTTTACGTAGCATCCATAGCAGACATCAGGTTACTTATCATCCAAAATGTGGCAGAATGGGACTCAATCACCTCATCTTTGCTGATGACTTGATGATATTTGTGAGAGGTGATTCCCCTTCAGTGAATGCGTGTCGACTCTCTGGATTTGTTTGCTAACATGTCCTGGATTGAGGGCCAATTCGAGAAGACTAACATCTATATGGGAGGTGTAAGAGATGCGATTAAGGAGTTAATCCTTAAGGACACAGGTTATGTGGAAGGAACCTTTCCTTTCAGATATCTGGGAGTACCTTTAAATGAAGGAAAGTTGAATAAGGGGATGTTTGCTGATCTTCTTAGTAAAGTGCAAGCTGCCTTGAATACCTGGTCTACACACAAATTATCCTATGCTGGCAAAATTAATCTGATCAATACTATCATTTTTGGGATGGAGCAATACTGGTGTGCTACTTTACTAATTCCTAAAGGAGTGCACAAATTAATCACAAAGTTTTGCAGAAATTTTTTATGGCAGCCTGAGGATGGGAAGAGAAAGATGATAATGAAGAGCTGGTCTTCCTGCTGTGCTCCTTATCAGGAGGGAGGCTATAACATTAAAGAAATACTGTCTTGGAACAAATGTATTATCTGCAAATGGATATGGGCAATTGAGACTAAATCTGAAAGTGTGTGGGCGGATTTCTGGGCAATAGAGGTCAAACCTCACCACTCAGAAAGCTGGAGAAGTATACTGCTGGTTAAGAATGAGCTAATTACTAGAACAGGCGATTGCGGAAGCAAAGCAAGTCTTGTTTCGTAGTGTGCGGGCGGGTAAATTGAATCTTAGCTTGCTCGTATGATTACCCGAGGGTACCAAAGAAGAAAGATTAGTTGGGCAAAAGGAGTTTGGAACACTGCTGTCTTACCTAAGCATGGGTTTATTATGGTATTAGCTGTGTAGGGGAAGCTAGCTACGTTGATAAGCTAAATCGAGAAAGGGCGCGTGCATTGTGAATAGATGTATCCTTTGCAAGAAGGATAATGAATCACATCGACCTATTTTTCAAATGTTCCTTTGCTAGTACAGTTTGGATAGGAGTCTTGCAATGGTTGAGAATGAGTTATAGAACAAGGAACATGAGGAAGGAACTACAATGGATAGCTAGATTTCGAAGAGGAAACATTGGAAAGCTAGATCTGTACTCTCTAGCGGTTTAGCCGCCACGGTCTATTGCTTATGGGAGGAACGGAATTGTCGTCTTTTTCGTGAAGAAGAGCATAGTTAAAGTACATTTTGAAACGAATCCAGTATGTAGTTAGTGTGAGGCTTCTTTTTGTAACTAATTCTCGATATAAGAATGAGGTGGTAGATTATCTACAGTGCTAGATAATTATTGGTTATTCTTTGTAAGATTGGCCTTTATTCCCTTTATGGATGAATAAAATGGCTTGCTTTTCTTGCAAAAAAAAATATTATTATAATATTTATTATTATTATTATTATTATTATTATTATTATTATTATTATTATTATTATTATTATTATTATTATTATTATTATTATTATTATTATTATTATTATTATTATTATTATTATTATTATTATTGGTATTATTGTTACTATTATTGTAAACTTTTTTATTATTGTTTCATTTCATTTCAGTTCAGATAAGTTCAGTTTAGTTCAAATTCACCAGTCCATTAAGTTCGATTCGATTCGATTCGGCTCTATTAAGTTCGATTCGATTCATTTAGTTCAATTCAGTTCAGACAATTTCAGCCCAAAAGAACAGGGCCTTAGAGCTGAACTGAACTGAACTGAACTTATAAGAAGTGAAATTAAGTCCAAAAGAATAGGGCCTAATTGTTAAATATTGTAGTTGTTTTTTCATGGACGAGTTTTACTCTTTGACGGACTTTTTGTCATAACTTTTCCTTAGCTTGCCCTTATACTAATAAAAAAAAAAAATACTCTATTTTCTCATCCTATCAAAAATTCAAAATCTTTATCAAATCATTCAATTATGAATCTAAACTCTCGTATTGATCAAATTAATTGCTCTAACACATTAATTGTCTTTTAATTTTGTTTGTTCCCAGTAAAATAAGTGTTAATAGAATTAGGAATTGAGGAGATTAGGTTTCATCAAAATTAGGAGAATTGGTGGCATGGTGGTGCCAGGTAGCGAGGGCGGTGATCCGGGCAAGGAGGCGAGGGAGGGTTGCGTGCAAGGATGCTAGGTCGGCGAGGCTGGGGTCAGGCGAAGGTCGATGGAGGAAGGGTGCGGGCTTGAAAAGGAGGGGGGCGTGGGAGGTAGGTTTTGAGGAGTCGATCGGCGGCTGGGGGTGCGCAGGGGAGAGAGTGGTAGTGTAACACCCCCTTCTTACCCCGCCAAGGTAATGGGAGGATGTTATCGTCTCAGTTTCCCGATGCAGTGAAATCGGAATTACAATTAAGAAACATTATATATAAATGACTAGTTTAGTGAATTACATATGAATAAATGAATAACAAATGTAAACTATGCCATATGCAACTCGTCCACTATCTATGTTATCCAACTATACAACTCGACTCCAAGTCCACAATGCGGTCCAAATCCCGATCACGTGAACAGGCAAAACCTGTACTCAAACTGCTCCCCATATGATCGGAAATATCATATGGATCGACACAGGCCACCCCGAAAATAGGTGACAATTACAATTTACACACAACCCAAAACACGTAAGTTTCAATAAATAAAGACATAAGACACTAGACGATATGTAAATATGCAACATGCCAATGACATGCATTAGATACGATTATGCAACCACTAAACTGGTACCGGAACACACCCAGACATACCCACAACCCGATGACGTCACCGCAACACTGCCCACGAAACAGCTGAACCTCAGTCCGCAATAAGGTACTCGGGACACACCCGTGATAACAGCCCCAGAAGCCAACTGGTGGATCCCCGGCAAGACGTCGTGTGTAATACCCCGCCATTTAGTGAAGTTTATATAACTAATTTATGTAATTTAATAATTAGTTAAAGGCATTTATAATAATAATTACGAGTAAGACGTTAATTAAATAATAAATTAATAATTCAAGTCGGGATTTGGGCTTGGCTAATAGTATAGTATTGGGCCGTGTGATATAATTGGGGACGGGTTTTATAGGCTTAATTGGAGGACGGGTTCTATAGGCTTAATAATTAAGTAATCGGATTTTGTATCGGGAATTAATAATAAATAATATGAAAATAATAATTATATCAATAATTATCATAATAATAATAATAATGTTATGGAAATAATAATTATCATAATAAAAATAATGTTATGGCAATAATAAGATAATTGGTGGAAATTCTAGTTATGGTAAGACTAGTAATATATGATAATAATAATAATAATAATATAATTTATAATGGTAATTCCTATAATAATTAGAATAAGGTAATTATAATAAGTTTCCTAATTGACCTCATATACTCTTTAATCTTACAATATAAATAGCATAATAAGTCTGAAAATAATTCATAAAAGAAGAAGGAAGAGATCTAAAAGAAAGAAGAGAAGAATTAAGGAAGAGAAAAGCAAAGGAATTAATTTTATTATCGCCTTAAGGTAATACTTTAAGACCGTCTAATGTATACACTTCGCTTTGTTATAACTTGTTATTTAGACCACCATAGGACTCGCTTTGACCGTGTATGTGACCGTGGACCACCAGAGGGTAGCCGGACCTCCGTTTGACCACCAATGACCGGCGGGGCAGGGGCGTTTTTATGGGTTTCGTATAGGTGGTTGAAGGTGTTTGTACCGTAGGTTATATGGGTTTTGACCCTTATTTCGAGTGACCCAGACCTGACCGGGGTTAGGGTTGATACCGGGGTGGTGAGTCGAGTCTAGTGGTGGCAATAGGGTGGTCGTAGGTGGTGTTTTGCGGCGGTGGCGGCTGGAAACACGCAAAACAGGGGAGTTGGGGTTTGGGATGTTGCTGTCGGGTTTGTGTCGTCGTGTTGAGGGAGAGAGGGGAAATACGGGGCTTCTGGTGGCAGTAGGTGGCCAGGTTGCGGGCGGCGAGGCCACAGGCTGTTGTAGTGCTGGTAGAAAGGGTGTTGGGTGTTTGTTGTGTTGTTTGTGTCGGGTTTGAGAGGCTTGTCTAGGGCATCAATTTGCAGGCTGTAAGGGGCGGTTGGGATGGTGGCTGGAGGTCGTCTAGGGGCGTGGTTGTAATACCCCCATATGCAGAGGAGCCTTAACTAGGCCTTCCTTAGCATATAAGGGCATTACCATCTCGGTTGCCCGAGGACAGTAATAATCAAATGTCGATAAAAGAACTATTATGTTATATTACAAGTGACTTAAAACCAACTGATGATACAAACGATACAACTCAAAGACTACTCGCTATAACTATCAAATCTCGTGAAGACTCATCCCTGCCCGGACTCCCGCTATCAACGACATCAACACCTGCTAAGACAGACTGCTCACCATAAGGGATCATGGCAGACACATAAAACAAGAAGACAACCACACAAGGTCAGTACTGAGATAAAACACAGCAAAGCCAACAACAACTAGCAATACAATGCAACACAACCAGCCACACACAAGCAACCCACACCGATCAATCTCCATCACCGACTGTCCACTGGACCAGCCCTGCCAGTGGGGGACCGCAGCCGTACCCACCAAATCCCCGCTCATCATACCGAGCGATAACCCTGTCCCATTAATGTGCACATCCCCTTCCATGGCGGGTTCCACGAAGGGCGAAACTAGGGCGTGAAGCCACTCCCGCAAGTGACTCCACTCAGCCGAGAACGCATCTCAAGAACCAGAGACAAACAATCACAATTACAATACAATATCGCAACAACCGTCAGTACGAATACGACAACACCCAACAACCACAATACAACCACAATACAACCGACACACTAAACCATCTACAGAAACTGAGTAGGCGAACCTACCTTCAAGCAACTGCAACCAATCCATGCCAACATACGACATATCCAACAATCAAGCAAAGCCTATAACCACAACACAACATCTATTACTTCCAAGCAAACCCTAACTGTAAAGACAAAGATACGGATGACGATGATGACATACCTATAAAGAGAAATCCGGCAAAAGACCGCTACCCGACTCAAACTATGCTCTCCTAAGGCACAAGGACCTTCAAAAGGCTTCCATGGAGGTTTTATGGTGAAGGGAAGGGAAAGAGGCGACTGAAGGATAGGAGGAATGAGGCGGAAATGGTTTGCGGATTTAACAAAACGCGATTAAAAACCCTCGCTGAAAACCCGATACTCGATCGAGTACCCCACATACTCGATCGAGTGACCCCATACTCGATCGAGTAACCACGCTACTCGATCGAGTAGCCTCTACTCTATCGAGTACCACTCATAACTCGTAACCCAAGATGGCTTTGGCACGCACTTCTAAGAACTATTCCCGCTCCCAAGGTCAGTCAACGCTGGTCAACGGGTCTCTAAAAGGGCGGGTATTACAGTCTTCCCCCCTTAAAAAGAACTTCGTCCCCGAAGTTCAACTCACCTAACTCAACGCACAAGACGCTGGAAGACACAACATCACTATCCTTTCGACACAAATCACCTACTTCCCTGAAACGCCATCCCCCATGTCATCATATCATCATTATCTAACGCTCTATTCATATCGACTCTTACAGCTATCATATAAACATCATCATTATCAATTGTCACTCTATATGTATACATCCACCCTTACAAACTATCATATATAAAACATCAATCTCGCAATACGAACCAGCACAAACGACGATCACCCATCATATGGTAACAACTATCGACCCGAAACATATCTCATAACTAATACACCCATGTTACTCAACAACGCGATTCTATTACGACACATTGCACCACAACTATCTCTTTATGACATACTATCATATTCACTTCAATGAACTAAAGTAACCACTTACACTTCATATAAGCAATGTGATCAAAGTACTAGAAAATTTTGTAATTAAACAACAAAACATTATAAACGAATAACAACATAACTTCGAAATCAGCCTTTTTATTTTGCGACATTACTCTTCCCCTCTAAAAAGGAACTTCGTCCCCAAAGTTCACCACCAAAATTACCACACATATTACCTATTACTTGCATCATAACATAAATTAGAACCATATTATTTATTATGGACATTACTCACTAAGCCTATACTCGTTAAATTAGAAATCATACACAATCCCCCAGAATAACTAGCCGCCGTCGATAAAGCATGTTAATATCGTATGCACAAGCGTATGAAAAGATGTAACTCCGGCGAATAGATCGTAATATGGCGGATGCAATATTAAAGCAACAAGAGACCATCACTACTCCACTATTTGTTACGGATATGTATATAAAACTCAAGAACGACTTCTAACATATGAAATTGACGGTTCAAAGGTGTTACTACGCACTAATAACCACGTTAAACATCAAACTTGCAATTATAAAACATTTGAACACTTTTAATTTTTGAAAACTTTCTGTAACAGTGCTACTCGATCGAGTATGTGGTGGTACTCGATCGAGTGCCCTGCTACTCGATCGAGTGTCTTGGCTACTCGATCAAGTAACCCTGAGATCAGAATGTCTCTATTCTGCCACACCTATAGCTACTCGATCGAGTACAGGGTACTCTGTCGAGTACCTATAGGTCGAAACTCTTGGGAAACCTGCCATAACCGCACGTATATATACAAAATTGTCACATAACCTTGAGTCGGAATGACCTCCCGACTCATAAAAATCCTGCAACAAAGTCAAGTAGTAAATCCGGCCTTATGGCCAAGCATACAAATCCAAAAAAAAAAAATCAAATAAAATAAAATAAAAGGTCCTAACAACCAATAACTACCAACATCCACGACCGACAATCATAATCAAGATAAAGAAACTAGGAGCATCACTCCTCCTGCTGCTGCTCTGCTGCGCTCAACCATCAACTCATCTCCTCCACCATCACCTCCCGAGGTGCCCGCTCCCGATGACCCGATGCCTGCATCAACTCCCGCTCCCACTCCCGGGCCTACATGCCATGGGGTCAAACCACCGTAAGGAAAGGACTGAGACGTCCCCCAAGCTGACTGATCCACTTCGTAAGAGTGAAAGACCCCACTATAGTCCCCAACACCACTCCACCAAACCGGATGCGGTCCCTCTATCCCTATCCCCTGAGTGTACGCCATCTCGTGCATATTCCTGAGTGTCAGAGTAGATGACACTCTCTCTGCCAAGTAGCTAGATCGCGTCTCCGGGGTGTCGAGGTAAGGGTAGCACGGAAAAGGATGCTGCTGCTGCTGTGATGCTACCGGCCGTGGCCTAGTCTCCGCGGTCCTCTCTCTCACTCTGCGGGGTCCTCTCCCCAACCTGGGTCTCTCCTCCCTGACCGCCGCGTTCTCCCCCTTCTTTAGCTCAGGCATCACCTCTAGGATCGCGTCATCGATGAGGTAGGTCTGCAACTCACGGGGCACGTCATCATCCTCCTCCTCCTCGTCGGAGTCAACAACTGTCACCACCGGCTCTAACGGCTCGGTCGGTGGAAGGTGCTCAGGAGCCGGAATCCCCATCCAACTCACGCCCCATACCCCCCAAGCTAGGCTACCGTCAGCCAAAGTTCTCAACCACTTCAGGTCGAGATAGTAATCACGGTCCATAGTAGGCATTGGGGTAGCCAGAGGCACATACTCCGGAGAATCCTCAAAGGAGGTTAGCTTTTCAGCTAACCGAGTGGCGATAGCGCCACAACTCAAGTACCGGGAAGAGGCAGTAGCCATCAAGTCAAGGGCAGCACAGACGATGGAAGGAGCATTAAAGACCACTTTCCTGGCCCGCTCCGGGTTGAGGTAAGACATCAAAAGCAAAACCTCATGGTTGTTCAGCTTACTAATGTCCGGTCTATCATACAGGAGGTTCGAAAGAGAACAGAGAAAGACCCTCAAGGTAACATGCTAAACGTCATTAATCAACATGTTACTTGAGGTGGGAGCTGGCTTTTCGGTCAAACAAGGCATCAGGCGGCAGACACCGCACTCAGCAGGAATATCAGTGATGGAGTCCTTGGGAGGCTTGGCCAACCCAAGGTGAGAAGCAAATTGGTCCATAGAAAGCAAGAAACTGGTGTTCATCAACCGAAACTCAACGGTCTGGGCAGCTGGGTCATAGATAAAGGAGCTCATAAACTCCAAGGTAAGAAAATGGTAGGAATGTTTCCTCAGCCTATACAACCCCGTAAAACCCAAAGTCTCGAATATATGACGGACATCCGTCTCTATTCCCAAATCCTCCAATAGTGTAGTATCTATACACCTCGTCGGCCTCATTTTGCGTTTTTGCAAAACTACAAAACGCTCTCTCTGTTTGAAATCCACAAATACAACAGAAGGGTACTCCGGAACTGCGGGTACCATGGGTCCACTCCCTTCCCCAATCTCAGGTTGTGTAACCCTCCCCCGTTTACTCTGACGGGTCCCTACGTTCGGTCTCGGCATCTGTTTCAGCATATGATTTTAAACAAACTTGCATAAACATGTAAAGCATATACTTCACGTAATTGAACTTGGATGCAAAACTAAGTACACACTTTCACCAGCAGTTTCCCCAATTTGATATGCACATTCAGTTTATAGCTACTCATGTTTACTAGTTGTGAAAAGTTTATCATGATGAATACACATGCTCAACAAATTCCAACTTCCTAGCATGATTCTAAGGTCACTCCATACACACTCCTAATAACATGTGAGGCATTAGTACAAGCTCATGGAAAGGTAACTTAGGACATATTATCATCATCTTCAATATTAGAAGCAAATAACTCAGTTAAACTTGTCAGACGGTCTCTACAACTGTACTTATTTTGACATATTCTTCGTGAATTAACACCACTACTATCATATTGAAGTTCAACTTTACTTAAACAGTCATATACAACCCCAATTTTCAGATATAACAAACGAATTTCCACTTGGGGCACTTTTAAGACGAAGTTTTAAGGCAACTTTTTAAGGTGATAATCATCAAAATTCACTCTTCAACATGATATAAACAATATATAGTACTCAATTCCATCATCTAATCATTGTAAAACAATCAAAATTCAATTTCGATTTTTGTAAACCCTAGAAATTTCGGTTTCAATTTGGCAATTTCTAGTCTATTTTACAGCAATTAATCACCCATAATTGAGAAAGGGAAGCATGTGAATCATATTACAACAATTAAAAGCAACAAATTGATCATATGAATCGAAATTTTCAGGTTATACAATCATCCTCAACAAATTTAAGGCATAAGAACATGTAAATAAGGAAGAAATCATACCTTGATTGAGTAGTAAAGTAAAGGAACGAAATTGAACAAAGAAAATAACCCCAAATCAACCACTACCAACACAAGAATATGAGAGATTTTGAGAGGGATTTAGGCTTAGGGTTTCGAATTATAGAGAAAGAATGAGAGGGATTAGGAAGGATAGGGGTTTTAAGAAACCCGTGAGAATCACTGTACAGTAACCTACTCGATCGAGTGCCCTGGGGTACTCGATCGAGTACCACCCTACTCGATCGAGTAGGAGCTATTTCGTCGAGTATCTGCAGAAATTTTTCCACATCTCGACGTCATAGCTTCCTAACTAGATCAAGTGAGGTCTACTCGGTATAGTACGCACTCGCACTCGGTCAAGTATAGTTAAGTACTCGGTCAGAAATACGAGATAAGTCGAAGATTCCTGCAAAAACAATACTACATGTTGATTCCAAACTGAGTTCGGAATTCGCCACAAGTCATCACACTTACTAACGCATTTCAATTATTACTCAAGCTTACCATATCGTCTCCACAATTAAGGCTTATGCCATACTATGCTACTACAAATTACCCAACTCGGTTTACCTGCTACCGAGTCATTCATAAGCATAATCACGTTATCATACTTTACTTAACCTTATCTTACCGCATTACTACCAAACTCGTGTTCACATCCACACGAAACATATAATTAACATTAATTCGTTCTTTCACATGTCATAAAAGTATAATGTATACTCTACATAACAAATTAACCTATCATGTTCCAAATTCAATCATAAGCAAATCATCTTACATAAATCGTTTGTCACGCAGCGGAAAAATTTCAACCAATAAACAAGGCATATACGCATTACTACATGCCATATTTCATAATATAACTCAACAATTCTTATAACTATTACACTATGTCTACCGTAGGACTTATAAACTCGCATAGTATTACCATTACCAACCACTTGAAGCAACTCCAACATAATCACTTTCATATTACGGCATACACTTCCACATTTCACGCATTTCTATCAAATAAACTTTTGTCACGTATCCCGGAATCATCATACAAGCTCGTTAATCAAGCCAAAACTTCACTAAGCATCATCCAAACGCAACCATTATACCCATCTCTATGTTAGCAAAGACTCGACCTCAGATAACTCCGACACTATTAACATACACATCATACATATACACACGGACTCCACATTCCCATACCATGTGACTGGCTTAAGTATCACGGGGCCAAGATTTTGAAATGAGGGCGCCTACTCACCCAAAACCTAGCATCAGCGGGGCTCCCATTTTACATACACCAGGTTCATTTTATTAGACTCACTACGTTCATTAAGTTCATTTGTTACAGGTTCCAAAATCGTCGCTCTGATACCACATTGTAACACCCCCATATCCAGAGGAGCCTTAACTAGGCCTTCCTTAGCATATAAGGGCATTACCATCTCGGTTGCCCGAGGACAGTAATAATCAAATGTCGATAAAAGAACTATTATGTTATATTACAAGTGACTTAAAACCAACTGATGATACAAACGATACAACTCAAAGACTACTCGCTATAACTATCAAATCTCGTGAAGACTCATCCCTGCCCGGACTCCAGCTATCAACGACATCAACACCTGCTAAGACAGATTGCTCACCATAAGGGATCACGGCAGACACATAAAACAAGAAGACAACCACACAAGGTCAAGATCGAGATAAAACACAAAGAAAGCCAACAAACTAGCAATACAATGCAACACAACCAAACACACACAAGCAACCCACACCGATCAATATCCGTCACCGATCGTCCACTTTGGACCCGACCACCGCAGCTGGGGACCGCAACCGTACCCACCAAATCCCCACTCATCATACCGAGCGATAACCCTGTCCCATTAATGTGCACATCCCCTTTCCGTGGCGGGTTCCACGAAGGGCGAAACTAGGGCGTGAAGCCACTCCCGCAAGTGACTCCACTCAGCCGAGAACGCATCTCGAGAACCAGAGACAAACAATCACAATCACAATACAATATCGCAACAACCGTCAGTACGAATACGACAACACCCAACAACCACAATACAACCACAACAACCGACACACTAAACCATCTACAGAAACTGAGTAGGCGAACCTACCTTCAAGCAACTGCAACCAATCCATGCCAACATACGACATATCCAGCAATCAAGCAAAGCCTATAACCACAACACAACATCTATTACTACCAAGCAAACCCTAACTGTAAAGACAAAGATACGGATGACGATGATGACATACCTATAAAGAGAAATCCGGCAAAAGACCGCTACCCGACTCAAACTATGCTCTCCTAAGGCACAAGGACCTTCAAAAGGCTTCCATGGAGGTTTTATGGTGAAGGGAAGGAAAAGAGGCGACTGAAGGATAGAAGGAATGAGGCGGAAATGGTTTGCGGATTTAACAAAACGCGATTAAAAACCCTCGCTGAAAAACCGATACTCGATCGAGTACCCTACATACTCGATCGAGTGACCCCATACTCGATCGAGTAACCACGCTACTCGATTGAGTAGCCTCTACTATATCGAGTACCACTCATAACTCGTAACCCAAGATGGCTTTGGCACGCACTTCTAAGAACTATTCCCACTCCTAAGGTTAGTCAACGCTGGTCAACGGGTCTCTAAAAGGGCGGGTATTACAGTGGTGGTGCAGGTTACTGGTGGTTGGTGACGTGGTGTCTCTAGGTGGCGGGTAAGGCGTGTATGGTGGTTGCAAAAGGGGGTGTGTGTGAGTGCTGTACACGGTTTTGCATATGGGGGTGTTGGGGTGTTTCACGTGGTTTAGTAGGTTTGGGTATTAGTTTATGGGTTAGAACCGTTTATTTTAAGACGGGTTTATTTGGGGGTTGACTCGAGTTTTGGGAAGTCGGGTTTTTAATATGATGACTCCATATTAGTTTTATAGTTAATTTATAATTGATAAAATAATTAGTTTGGGTGATTGTGACGGGTTTGCAATCGGGTTTTATGATTGAAGCGGGATTTGAATATCGTAATGAATTAATAATGAATTAGTAATTAAGTTAAGTAATGAATAATAAATATAAGTTTAATTATAAAGGGATGGGAATAATGATAATGAATAATTTATAATTAATAATGGAATAATTATTTATGTTAGGGAATTCGTTGAGAAACTTTATTTGGATTTCTACATGTTTGGATTGCATCATTGGAGCGGCTTGCTTTCGAGGTAAGGATAAATACTACTCAACTTTTACTCGATAATGTTTGTTGGATGAATTATCAGATGTGAAGTATATGTCATTGGTTTATATTGTGATTGTTGGTTATCTCATGTCGTAATTATTGGATACCTCAGACTCATTCTGAGATGATTAGTATTGTTGTTGATCATGGCATTTGTGTTAGATACCTCAGTTTTATACTGGGATGATGGATACCTCAACTTCGGTTGGGATGGTGGATACCTCAACTTCGGTTGGGATAGTGGATACTTCAACTTCGGTTGGAATGATGTAAAGGGAGCATGTTGTTAAGGGAGGTGTGCTAAGTAAAAGGATGGAGCACGTTGTCAGGGGGTTGTGCAATGTAAAAAGGAAATTGGATTGTTATCGTATGTTTTTGTTGTTAGAATTTATTCCTACTCAACCTCGCGGTTGACTGTGTATTCGTGAACACCTGCGGTGAACCGTTTTATGGGGAGCAGATTTGACAGGTACTAAAGATTAGCTGATTCGGGAGCATTGGGATGGGAGTTTGACTTGGACCATAGTTGAAGTCTAGATCACATAGAATAATTATATCACTTTATTTATTTCCGCTGCGAGTTGTAATTATTTTATATTAAGTTTTAAGATTGGATTAAGTTGTAATAAACATGTATTCACTAAAATTTTAATTTAAAGTACTTTGGTATTGTTGTACTTTGTTATTTACTACCTCGGGAAACCGAGATGGTAACAGTCCTATTTACTTGGGAATGTCTAGCTAAAGGCTCCTAAATAAATGGGGGTGTTACAAAGTGGTATCAGAGCAAAACGATCCTCAGGCCTAACTAATGAATAATAATGAACTTAGGATGTGTCTAAATAAAATGAACCCCGGGTAGAAACTGTTAGGAGCCCCTCTTAGTGCGGTTAAGAAGGATCCCTTAATTCGTACCATGGCCCTCTAAGTTTTGAATCGGGAACCCTGAGAGAATACTTGAGATTGTGGGTAATTTAAAATGAATATGGTTTGTTTTGTCTTGAAAGTTCTTGTTGCCTTATTTAAATGTTGTTTCATTGATGATTGTGGTTACGGGGACGTAACTTTGCTTCTAGGGAAAGGGGATGTGATATGATTTTAAGCATTTGTATAAGCATGTGGGTATAATAAAATATGTTGGCATGTATGTGGGAGGTGTATTTATGATTAACATGTGAAGTGTTAAGGAAATTGCATGGGATTGTGAATAATGTGATTTTGGTTGATTTCGCAAAATTTTACCCTTAATTGTTTTGCCTGTCATTTACTGCTTGTTTAAGATCCTTGTATAATATTTTTATGTGTGATAGCCTTGTGAGTTAGCTTTCATATGCCACTGGTCTAATGTTCAAATGATATACTATTTAGGAGAAATAAATATTTTAGTGGACAGTTGTCAGAATATTCCTGTACAATGATGTTTTCGCGCCATGTTTTTATAAAATTTGCCATTTAAAAACTACTTAATGATTTGTTATAATTCCAACTCCACTGTTTAATAGACTCATGTAAGTTTTCAAATTGATGAGCCACGTCACAATTGAAAGTTTTGGCAATTAATAGTGATTTTTACAAATTAACCTAAGTTTCTTACAAGTTGCTGTGAAATTTCTGTTTCGACCAAATAATTTGTAAAATGCATTATAAATTGGCCTTATGAGTTTTTGACTTGAATCTTTTTCTCGTGGTTTACTAACTCTCTTTATTTTCTAAAAAGTATATGTCCTCAAGAGGTGATTATGTTATTAATTGTTAATGATTTTTAGAAGTTGTCACATGTTTTCTTAGCCTTGAAAAATGTAAGTTTTGTTTCTTATCTTTTGAACATTGTGTTAGAAAACTATATCTCATTACTAAACATATTCTTATATGTTTCAAATTTATTTAGTCATAAAATAAATTCTAGATGTTATGCATGCAAACTAAAAAGGTAAGAGAATAAATCATGTTCCTTACTATGATAATTTCGGTCATCATATGGGCACCAACAAGATCTCCTTCTTGTTAGTTCTTGAGCTTTCCATAAATGGATGAACATTCATGACTTCAAATTAGAAGCCCTCCAATTAGTAGCACCCAAAACTATCCCTTAATCCCACAAACTAACATGTACTAGATGTTTGTAATGTAGTTTACCTTAAAATCTATTACTAATACTCATATACTACTTCTAGTATTATTAGTGTTTGATTTATACAAATTTGATTCACAAAAATGAATTTTTATGAAGAACAAGAGAGAGAAGTAGTTGTTTTTCATAAAACATGAGAGAATGATAAAAAGAGGAAAAATCCACTCACTTCTTTCACCAAAACCGGTTGGTGTATAGTATATGGACCAATTTTTCTTTTTCTTTTTGTCTTCACAAGACAAATTGGTGTAAGGCTTTTGCATGGTCAAGTCACTATCAAGTGTCATAGACAAATGAATAAGACAAATGAACAAGACAAAATTTCTCACAAGCTCACCAATATTTCGGTTTACATGTAGTAATATGGAGTCCATTTTATTTTTGTCAATTGTACAATTGTATGTCATGTGACATGTGACATGTCTTATGTCATGGTTTAATTTAAAATGCATATTTAACAAATTAAATATCATTTACAAATTAAATAAATCATATTTAACAAATTGACTAGTAATATAAAATTACTTTCTCATAAAATGGTCATTTAATTACTAGTTAGTATAATTCACAACATCTTGTAATTATAACTAACTTATCATTCTCATCTCGCGTGTTTCGCAAACACCGATTAATTTTAGTAATATAACTTCTTAAATTACTAAATAAAATCTCATTTAATCACATTATAATAAGATGTCATTTTTCTCTCCCTTATAATAATTTGTTCAATTTTAAGGAATTAATTAATCTGTATCGTCATACAATTAATTAACCTTTTCAATTAAGGGAATCGTCCTTTAGGTGTGACCTCAAGGGATCAACTGATCACCACCGTCGCACGACAGTAATGTCAAACTCTAGCCAGCCAATCATTACTGATATGTGTGGACCAGTTGACTATATATATAATGTATCATCCCTTCCGTATTCTTATAATGAGATTTAAATATGTGATCAATATGATCGACAATTGTGATCGCATTATTGTCGAAGGACACTTACTCCAACAATCTCCCACTTGTCCTCGACAAGTGTGCGTCACCAATTCTCTTGTCCTATTACTATCTCCCACTCAATGCAAGGTGTCTTTCGGGTCGTACTTGCAAGTGATCATATCGAGAGTGGTTTCCTCGATCTGGAGAATAACTGATTGACCGGATTTATTTATCATAGATAACTTCCGAGCGTGGCCATGCATTTCCAGTTCAGTACTCCTCGAGTGGCCCTGAGATATTGTTTTAACCCTGACAAAGGGGTGGACAATTCCTATCGCACTTATTCCCTTCGACTAGCCACAACCATCATAACCCAAAATATGCCCATTTGACTCCATTTACGAAGGTCGTAGTAACATAAATCAAAGTTAATCTGAAACTGTGCCATCTTAGGCGAACAGTCTTTAGTCAAAAGAATCGACTCATTAGAATACTATAGTAGCTCTCGCCACGACCAGACTATATAAATTTGCCAAAACTCTATAAGCGGTCACTGCCCGACAAAGTGTTCCTAACAGTCTGCCCATGTGATCGACTAGTCATTTCACATGACTCTATGGCACTTGAACTTGCCATCAATCGCATCACACTCTAGTCACTTTGAGACGTCATCTTATACAAGTGACTATGGGCTAATACAATGCTAATCTGTGTTCACTTTAACGGGGTTCAATGTTGTCTCCACAACCCATTTGGATGTAACAAAGTATAAAAGGAGTTTTTAAAGTAAAAACTCGAACGACAAATGCGATTATCACATATGAATAGTCAATGCCTGATTACTATTTCATGTTCTATAATCTAATTTGATCTTGTATGTAGTTGTTCATTTCAATTCAATTGAAATGACATGACTCATCATGTTTAGCCTATGAGAAGGCTTTGGTTAGTAGGTTTTATCAACTTCTTGTACCTTACTCAACCTTACTACATACTAGTTTTCCTTTGTAATGTATACATTTGCATTACAGAACTTTCTGAGTACGTGTCGAGATCTAATCAAGACATAGGCCCTCTAGCCTAAGAATAGCTCCCACTTTTTTTCACGATGTGACTTATCCTCTTGCACATCTCATGATTGCAAGTGTACTCAATTTCCGTTATAAATATTTCTCATTGTTCTTTATTGCCTAGAACGATTCTAGAAAATCTATTTCTTAAATATCATAGCCACAATGGTATCTTAACCATCTTGATGTGTTTTGATTATGGTTTCATTATGGTTTTGTCGGAAACCATGCGCAATCTCAATTGTCAATTGTCATTTGTGTAATACCCTTACACAAAATTGCATCATAAACACTTTGCTTTACTTCCTTAATGCTTCTGCAAGCACTTAAGGGTAATCTTTATGGCTTACTTGGTAAAGATTACTTAAATTCGATTTTGAAAGCAATTCATCATACTCAAAGTATATGAAGTGTTATACATCATTACTCATTTAATTGATCCGGCAGCGGAAGCAAATGGAATCAATCAAATATGTTCAATTTATTGAACTAGTCATGAATCTTATCAACATGAGACTTCTTATTGACGCTAATATCATGTGGATTTATCTTCATAATTCCGGATAAAGATGTATTATAATACTCCATAAGTCTTAGATCATTCCCAATGATCAGTGTGTCCTCCACATATAAGACTAATTAAAATTTCCATAACTCCCACTAAACTCCATGTATAAACACAACTTCTCGACTTATCGAGAAAAGTTTTATAACATGATCAAAACATTGATTCCAACTCATTGATGTCCTACTTAAGACCCTCTCTTAAGTTCCACATTATCTTAGGATTGCAAGAATCTTCAAAACTCAAGACATGTATTGAATACATTCCTTCTAATTGAAGAAGTGGGTTTTAGATTCACTCGCTATGTATTTCATAATAATGAAACACAATCCCTAAGAAGATCCAAATAGACTTAAACATTTCAACCAGTGCAAAAATATTTGCCACCAATCTTGCTTTGAAATCTCTCTTTATTAGTGCAAAAACCATTTGTCACTAATCAAGCCTTTTTATTTCGGATTTTCATGGCTCTAAGCCTTGTATTGAGTTGTGACTTAAACACTCTCATGTAAGTCATATGTTCATTACTTTCCAGAAGTAATCAACTCGAATCAAACAATTTCTTTGTAAGTTATAAGCTCTTTACTTTCTTAAAAG
Source organism: Silene latifolia (assembly GCF_048544455.1). NCBI lineage: Eukaryota > Viridiplantae > Streptophyta > Magnoliopsida > Caryophyllales > Caryophyllaceae > Silene > Silene latifolia. Next base: position 11,448 of record NW_027413187.1, on the reverse strand, counting down.
TAGCATGAATTCATCATTTTCAACAAGTGACGAATTTAACCTCCTGGGTTTTAAAGAAACAATATCTTACACAAAACGTCTCATGTGGTCAAGAAAGACCAGTTTCTTGCGACATAACATTCTCTGTGGCATTATTTGTGGCTCTTGAATAATTTCTCCCACTCTGTCTATCTTGAAATAAACTTGTATTTTAGAAAGACAGCTTCACGAGCCGCAAACCCGTCGTACTCGTGATAATTGAAAGGGAAAAATGAGCATTTGTTTCTTGTGAAAACTTACAAACATGGTACCCTACCATTTCATATCTCATATGAATTGTTTTAGTTTTAGTGGCCAAATAATCTAGACAAAATGATAAAATTCCCAAAAGGATCAAGTAACTCAAAGTAACTTGATTTAAGTCCAAACCATATCGAATAGCGTTTGAATTCTTATCCAACCACACATTATTCCATAATGTGTGTTAAGAGAGATTAACTTGTGATACTATATCACATTTCCTTTGGCTTATATCAAAGTTTTCACTTTGATAATCCCATCACGATTAAATCGTGATTCCTTGAACTCTTTGAACTTCTTCAAAGATTTCTCTATTTACCTTATTAAGTGAACACATTAGCATCAACTTAAATTGTTTGTAAAAGAAAATGATCAACCTATTATGGATCAATGATTTACAACCTCGATTTCCTTTTCAACCAAAAGCACGAGATATCTTGCTTTGAATACAAGATACGCATAAACCATTAACAATCTAATGGTTTCAAGAGTACTCGATAACTCTTTGCGTTCATCATTCTAGAATTTAAGGTTTAATCTTGGGTTACCAATTTGAGTCTTGCATCATTTTCATGATATATCATTCTAGTTTGGTTTAGAACATACTCACCTTGATAATGGGCTAGCCATACATAAAATCGTGGTGTATAGGGTCACAAAAGTGAAACCTCTTTTGTATCTTAACAAGTTTATATTCTTATTTAGAGTTTATGCACTTAATAGTCATAATTAAGTACAACTATAAACCCAAAACTAGATTGATTACACAATGACTCTATCTCTCAACATCATTGTTGCTAGTCGTCATATTCTAATCATCCTATGTATCAAGTACAATGATGAAAACCTCCATTGGTTTCTAATATTGACGAAGTAGTTCTAGCAAGATTCATGTCAATCAAATAAACATTTAAAGAAGAAGGTCCCATTAGATGTCCCACAACTAACTTGTTGATTCTTCAATAATTTGGGGTAGTTTCCTTTCTAGTGTCCAACGTTTAAGACAGTGGAAACTTTATCGGTCGGGATTGATAGGTTTAGTATCGCTATTCTCAACAACTTTACTTTTAACATTACCTTGTATAAATTCCATTATAATATTTACTTCTTGAACCTCGTCCTCATCTTAACGGTTTAAGAGAATGCTCCCACTCATTTCAATGAGTCTTTGCTTTGAGAAGCAAAATTGAATTCATGAAGATTACTCTTCATTTGTTCGTTTTAGTCTTAAAACTTTCATTGAAGTGGTTGCGTTATTTTGGTCAATTACGAATTCTGACAAATCTAATCACCAAAACAATTTATCGCTTCAAGGTACCTAATTTAATTAAGCATATGAGAAACAATTCATTGTAAGTAGATATGTTAGTCAAGAATCAAAAACCTGTTTGATAATGAATAACTTTAATCTATACTCTTTACAAGAGATCCTTAGCAATGGTTCATATGAGGTTTTAGAAGCAAATTCATATTTGTCTTTAGTTACAATGTTTTAATGGAGATTTGAATCAAAAATCGAAATGATATCGTATATGAATTGTGGTAAAGAAATAGAACAATATGATAATGGAATAGTTAAAAACTTAACATTTATCGTTTTATTAATACTTGTAAATAACAAGTAAAACATTTACATAGTGACCTCTACCCAACTATGATAAATGATTCCAAGATCCAAATTCATATTAACTTGGGCACGGTAGGGCCGATGAAACCCTTATCAATATAACTCGGTAGATTAACGCTTTAATCGATTCTACTTCTAGAACTCTTGGTCGATAAAATTACATTAACATTTATCTTTAGCCCGGAACACATGCGACTACGGTCACGAATACTTCCGTTGAGCTCAATCCAAATTTCGAATAAATCTGTCCATGATCCAAATCCACATCAACTTGGGCACGGTAGGGCCGATGAAACCCTCATCAATATGAATTCGGTGGATAGACATTTATCACCCACTTCCCCTACGTAACAAGGTTTGTATCCCGGTAGGGCCGAGTGCACTCCCTCGCGAAATAGGTTTTCATGGTTTCTACTATTTGGTAAGGCTATGTCTCAATTGATTATTTTAGCGAGAGGTCATGTCAATTTATTATCTATCACGTTTTAAGTGACTAAAGCGGTGAACTATGATAATTTTAATTGACACGATCGATAAACTCGATTAAAATGACAATGCATGTTTTAGTTATGGCGATTTAGCGATGCATGCAACATATAAATAAAATGCAAAACATAAAAATAAATCCTAGTATGGCCTTCCTAAAATAGAAAAACTATTTAACTATTACATATTCGGAAACCAACTCCATTGGTCCCTTGAACTTCGGTTGAGGCACGCATCTCGAGGTAACACCTTCTTTATATATCGTCTTCCTTGAGTGACACCGTCTTCAAGGAACTCCGAAATAATAAAATTACATAACAAATTACATAATTTCCTATTATACATTTGTAATTAAAATAAAATAAATCTATTAAATTACAAAACGGTGATACGAGATCACAATAAATTACAACCGAATCGATATTCCCATACATTTCGGGCAATATCAATTAAAAACTAAGGCCATACTAAGTAAAATTACATAATTCAAAATTACATAAAATAAAATTATGACAATCATAAATAAAATGCAGCATTATAAAATGTATTAACATGCCCAATTTTATGCTAAATCGCCTTTAAGGAGCCAATATCGTATATTAATCGGTTTTTACGGATTTGCGTGATTCAACCTTTTAAAATCACAATAAATTACATAAATTCATATTTATGCACAAGTTAATTATCCTAACCATCTTAGGACTCAAAATTAGTCTCCACAAACCATTTGACTTTAATTAACTTATATTTCTTAAAATTGTTCATTAAAGGACTCAAAATTTCAATAAAATGCCATAAACTTCAAATAAATCACAAAAATTCAAATAAATTCAAAATTTGAAATTTAAACTTATGAACATTCTGGAAAAATACCATAACACTCATAATGTTCAAAAACTTAGGTTAAAAATTTCGAAAAATTATCGGGAAAAACAATGTTGCGGTTTATCGGATTTATCAATTAAAATCATAAAAACATGAGAAAAATTATATTCATCAACTTTTCAATTTTATATATGAAAAAGATAATAAAATGCAACATGTGACATTTTTCCTTAGTCATGAAGTATGTTTTAGCAATTATACACTAATTAAGTCACTATTTATGCTATTTTTCATCAAAAACTCATATATCATGCATGAAGACTTTATTATAGCCTATTATTTTACACACATCTTGTAAAATTGCATGTGACAACATACTAAATTTCTATGACCATATTCGAAATATTTCTCATATTAACCTATTTTTCATTTAAATTCGATTTTTGTCATGAAAAATCCATATTTCGAGCATAAAAACTCAAAAAATTCTAAACATTTCCAGATCATCTAAAAATAATATATGTGAAAATATATCCAAAAACCACTGGAAAATTCGAAGTTTAGCTAATTTTCGTCAAAAAATGACATTTTTATCATAAAAATCACATTTTAATGCCAATATTATATAAAATGAACAATAAAAATCCATAAATTAAACCAAAATATCCTAAAATATTTTAGGACCAGAAACTTTAACATGCATAATAAATTTCGTGATATATCATAATAAAGACAAATTTATAAGTTTTGTATGTTAATCGTATAACTCGGAAAAACTATAACCGATTTGCATGCAAACAACCTTGTGCGCTCTGATACCGCTTGTTAGAAAACTATATCTCATTACTAAACATATTCTTATATGTTTCAAATTTATTTAGTCATAAAATAAATTCTAGATCTTATGCATGCAAACTAAAAGGGTAAGAGAAGAAATCATGTTCCTTACTATGATAATTTCGGTCATCATATGGGCACCAACAAGATCTCCTTCTTGTTAGTTCTTGAGCTTTCCATAAATGGATGAACATTCATGACTTCAAATTAGAAGCCCTCCAACTAGTAGCACCCAAAACTATCCCTTAATCCCACAAACTAACATGTACTAGATGTTTGTAATGTAGTTTACCTTAAAATCTATTAATAATACTCATATACTACTTCTAGTATTATTAGTGTTTGATTTAAACAAATTTGATTCACAAAAATGAATTTTTATGAAGAACAAGAGAGAGAAGTAGTTGGTTTTCATAAAACATGAGAGAATGATAAAAAGAGGAAAAATCCACTCACTTCTTTCACCAAAACCGGTTGGTGTATAGTATATGGACCAATTTTTCTTTTTCTTTTTGTCTTCACAAGACAAATTGGTGTAAGGCTTTTGCATGGTCAAGTCACTATCAAGTGTCATAGACAAATGAATAAGACAAATGAACAAGACAGAATTTCTCACAAGCTCACCAATATTTCGGTTTACATGTAGTAATATGGAGTCCATTTTATTTTTGTCAATTGTACAATTGTATGTCATGTGACATGTGACATGTCTTATGTCATGTTTTAATTTAAAATGCATATTTAACAAATTAAATATCATTTACAAATTAAATAAATCATATTTAACAAATTGACTAGTAATATAAAATTACTTTCTCATAAAATGGTCATTTAATTACTAGTTAGTATAATTCACAACATCTTGTAATTATAACTAACTTATCATTCCCATCTCGCGTGTTTCGCAAACACCGATTAATTTTAGTAATATAACTTCTTAAATTACTAAATAAAATCTCATTTAATCACATTATAATAAGATGTCATTTTTCTCTCCCTTATAATAATTTGTTCAATTTTAAGGAATTAATTAATCTGTATCGTCATACAATTAATTAACCTTTTCAATTAAGGGAATCGTCCTTTAGGTGTGACCTCAAGGGATCAACTGATCACCACCGTCGCACGACAGTAATGTCAAACTCTAGCCAGCCAATCATTACTGATATGTGTGGATGAGTTGACTATATATATAATGTATCATCCCTTCCGTATTCTTGTAATGAGATTTAAATATGTGATCAATATGATCGACAATTGTGATCGCATTATTGTCGGAGGACACTTACTCCGACACATTGATATTTTGATGTTATGAATTTTGTGAAGTAGAATAACATGTCTAGTGATATGCAGAATGTGTTGCCCTAAGCCTATTTATATATTGCATCCAAGTTTAAGATTAGATGTCATTAGTAAGAAGTAAACGCGCAAGTAGTAAATTTAAATAATGTTAGTTCGAATATACTATACAATGTGGGTTTGTTACCAAAGTAATTCACAGATTGTTGTTATCTATTTACCCATTAATCGATGTTATGTTCAAGGAGTATTGCGTGTTCTTGTGGTGTTATTAGTAAGTGGTTTAAGTATTTCCATTGTTGATATCCCGAACTTCGAGGACGAAGTTTATTTTTAGGGGGAAGGAATGTAATACTACAAATGTTTTGAGTTATTATTTATATACCTTGTGATAAGATTGATGTGGTTGATAATCGTAAATTGGTAATTGTGTTATCATAAGATGGATTGTGCTCGGTTATGTGGATGTTTAAAGATGTTGTTGTAGTAGTTATGGGAGAACTTCGGGACGAAGTTCGTTTTAAGGGTGGAAGACTGTAATACCCCACCATTTAGTGAAGTTTATATAACTAATTTATGTAATTTAATAATTAGTTAAAGGCATTTATAATAATAATTACGAGTAAGACGTTAATTAAATAATAAATTAATAATTCAAGTCGGGATTTGGGCTTGGCTAATAGTATAGTATTGGGTCGTGTGATATAATTGGGGGACGGGTTTTATAGGCTTAATTGGAGGACGGGTTTTATAGGCTTAATAATTAAGTAATCGGATTTTGTATCGGGAATTAATAATAAATAATATGGAAATAATAATTATATTAATAATTATCATAATAATAATAATGTTATGGCAATAATAATTATCATAATAATAATAATGTTATGACAATAATAAGATAATTGGTGGAAATTCTAGTTATGGTAAGACTAGTAATATATGATAATAATAATAATAATATAATTTATAATGGTAATTCCTATAATAATTAGAATAAGGTAATTATAATAAGTTTCCTAATTGACCTCACGTACTCTTTAATCTTACACTATAAATACCATAATAAGTCTGAAAATAATTCATAAAAGAAGAAGGAAGAGATCTAAAAGAAAGAAGAGAAGAATTAAGGAAGAGAAAAGCAAAGGAATTAATTTTATTATCGCCTTAAGGTAATACTTTAAGACCGTCTAATGTATACACTTCGCTCCGTTATAACCTATTATTTAGACCACCATAGGACTCGCTTTGACCGTGTATGTGACCGTGGACCACCATAGGGTAGCCGGACCTCTGTTTGACCACCAATGACCGGCGGGGAAGGGGCATTTTTATGGGTTTCGTATAGGTGGTTGAAGGTGTTTGTACCATAGGTTATATGGGTTTTGACCCTTATTTCGAGTGACCCAGACCTGACCGGGGTTAGGGTTGATACCGGGGTGGTGAGTCGAGTCTAGTGGTGGCTATAGGGTGGTCGTAGGTGGTGTTTTGCGGCGGTGGCGGCTGGAAACACGTAAAACAGGGGAGTTGGGGTTTGGGATGTTGCTCTCGGGTTTGTGTCGTTGTGTTGAGGGAGAGAGGGGAAAGGCGGGGCTTCTGGTGGCAGTAGGTGGCCAGGTTGCGGGCGACGGGGCCACAGGCTGTTGTAGTGGTGGTAGAAAGGGTGTTGGGTGTTGGGTGTTTGTTGTGTTGTTTGTGTCAGGTTTGAGGAGCTTGTCTAGGGCGTCAATTTGCAGGCTGTAAGGGGCGGTTGGGATGGTAGCTGGAGGTCGTCTAGGGGCGTGGTGGTGCAGCCTACTGGTGGTTGGTGACGTGGTGTCTCTAGGTGGCGGGTAAGGCGTGTATGGTGGCTGCAAAAGGGGGGTGTGTGTGAGTGCTGTACAGGGTTTTGCATATGGGGGTGTTGAGGTGTTTCACGTGGTTTAGTAGGTTTGGGTATTAGTTTATGGGTTAGAATCGTTTATTTTAAGACGGGTTTATTTGGGGGTTGAGTCGGGTTTTGGGAAGTCGGGTTTTTAATATGATGACTCCATATTAGTTTTATAGTTAATTTATAATTGATAAAATAATTAGTTTGGGTGATTGTGACGGGTTTGCAATCGGGTTTTATGTTTGAAGCGGGATTTGAATATCGTAATGAATTAATAATGAATTAGTAATTAAGTTAAGTAATGAATAATAAATATAAGTTTAATTATAAAGGGATGAGAATAATGATAAGGAATAATGTATAATTAATAATGGAATAATTATTTATGTTAGGGAATTCGTTGAGAAACTTTATTTGGATTTCTACGTGTTTGGATTGCATCATTGGAGCGGCTTGCTTTCGAGGTAGGGATAAATCCTACTCAACTTTTACTCGATAATGTTTGTTGGATGAATTATCAGATGTGAAGTATATGTCATTGGTTTATATTGTGATTGTTGGTTATCTCATGTCGTAATTATTGGATACCTCAGACTCGTTCTGAGATGATTAGTATTGTTGTTGATCATGGCATTTGTGTTGGATACCTCAGTTTTATACTGGGATGATGGATACCTCAACTTCGGTTGGGATGGTGGATACCTCAACTTTGGTTGGGATGGTGGATACTTCAACTTCGGTTGGAATGATGTAAAGGGAGCACGTTGTTAAGGGAGGTGTGCTAAGTAAAAGAATGAAGCACGTTGTCAGGGGGTTGTGCAATGTAAAAAGGAAATTGGATTGTTATCGTATGTTTTTGTTGTTAGAATTTATTCCTACTCAACCTCGCGGTTGACTTTGTATTCGTGAACACCTGCGGTGAACCATTTTATGGGGAGCAGATTTGACAGGTACTAAAGATTAGCTGATTCGGGAGCATTGGGATGGGAGCTTGACTTGGACCATAGTTGAAGTCTAGATCACATAGAATAATTATATCACTTTATTTATTTCCGCTGCGAGTTGTAATTATTTTATATTAAGTTTTAAGATTGGATTAAGTTGTAATAAACATGTATTCACTTAAGTTTTAATTTAAAGTACTTTGGTATTGTTGTACTTTGTTATTTACTACCTCGGGAAACCGAGATGGTAACAGTCTTATTTATTTGGGAATGTCTAGCTAAAGGCTCCTGAATAAATGGGGGTGTTACATCGTGCCTCAACCACACGCGTCCCTTCATACTCAAGTCATCAATGTTCACATCCCTCTTAGAGTTGGAAGCTCCAACAGGCGACCCAAGCGTAAGACGATCTCCCAACCGCCGTACGTCTCCTCAACAACCAAGTATCACCACCAACCTCCAACATACACAATTACCACAACAATGAAATATGCAACACAATATACCAAAACACAACTAATTATGAAATATACTTCCCAAATGTGCTATGAACATCAAATCCTCCATTATCCCGACTCATAGAGTCGTCATAACTCAATATCATGTTGTAATGCATTTCCGACATTACATGAGATTCACAACCATCCTCCAATACTCTTATATGATGCAATACGACTCATGCTAAGTAAAACAATGACAAAAGACACATTAACAAATATACACATTATAAAAAAACGAGTAGGATAACCTACCATTTAGCAATCTCCATAAGCTACCCTAATCCGACTCGATTCCATCTCATGAAACCACCACATCTTATACAAGTCACACAATACTATCATAATACATCCTACACTATTATACAATACAAAACCCTTATTATTACCTATTAATTACCCATATTATACATGACACGGTTGTCGCAACCCTATCAAAAATAAAACCAACCGGTCTCTAACTAATTTAACAGAGGTAAGTCGGGTATCGTACTCCACAAGGACGCTATTATATCCACTTGTTATTCTAGTCCGTCACGGTAACAAATTGGGGGTGTTTGAATTGTTTTCTAAACTACTAAACTAAGAATAAGGCAGAGAGAAAGACAACAATAAAATTAACAAGGATGAAATAAGATGTGATCAAAAATAGAGAGAAATGCTAGGATGTCGGTTCACCATGATAATTAGCCAATTCGGTCATAATGAGATCAATCGGTCTTATGTGAGAAGGGTAAAGGAAAGGTCCTTCCGGTACGCGATCCGCCCTAAAATACTACTAACTTAGTTTTTACCCTCATTAGTGTAGTCTATTGTCCATAACAGGTCTATTCATTCCAATCTCTCGATCTAGGTCTGAATTTAACCAGATTAACTAGTTTAGAAGCGTGCACTCAACTAAACAATTACAATTAAATTACTATGAATCAATTCTCACATGCAAAATCGTCTAATCTAATTATAACATTATTGTTTTACTACCATGACTCCCCTAATCCTAGCAACAGAGAAATTAGCTACTCATGGTGATGATAAAACTAACAACGATTAATGAAGTAATAAGAGACATGATATAGAGATGAATAAAAAGGAATTGCAAAAACTAATTAACAACACTAATAAAATCAGAAATTAAGGACAAGGAATTAAGAGTGCAAAAGAGAATTAAAGCTTGAATAAAAGAGAAAGAAGGGTTACAAAGTTTAAGATCCGGCAAGAGAACAAAGTAACGTTGAACCGAGAATGTCTACTGAGAACTTTAGAGTAAAGTATGCAGAATGAAAGATAATTAAACCTAGTTTTGTCTTCCCTTTATATAGGGAAGATATTTTATTAACCTAAAACGTAATTAAGATATTAACTCCTACGTCTAATAACAAAAGTTCTCGATAGAGTACAATAGAACTACTCGATCGAACACTTCTTCTATCCAAACCTGTCGATCGAGGACATCACCTCTCGATCGAGGACCTTCAAAATATCACCTCTCGATCGAAGGAAGCAGACCCTTCGATCGAGACCTTCTCCTCACCATAGTCACTCGATCAAACAGATTAGCCAACAAAAGGCTTCGATCGAGGTAAACACCACTGAGCCAGCTCCTTGTTTGTTGATTTAGCTTCCGAGACCACTTCACGCTTCCCGAGGCAGTAGTAATTCCGCTCCAATTCTTCCATCGCGATAAATGCAGGCTAAGGGACAGGAAAAAGGCATGATTCTGCCTTCTCTGGTACATTCCTGCCAATAAGACAAAGCAAAGCAAAGTATACGATTCGGGGGACATTTGTAGCACAATACTACTTAAATTACATATAAATGCGTGCGATAAAGGCTTAGAAAGTCTATATAAAAGGCACGCATCAAACCTCCCCAAACTAAACCTTTGCTTGTCCCCAAGCAAACTATATGCAAAACTAATGGAACGGAATAGAAAACTCAGAGCCAACTACAAATTGTCCTTTTAAACCGATTTAATGCAAAAAAACTAATACCTATAGCGTAAATTGTCAAATGCAAACGAGTTGTATGATGTTTATAATAGAGCCGAACTGTCGAACTTGCAAGACCTTTAAAAATGGACTCTCATGGGTCACTCTTCTCTCATGAAGAAAAGGGTAAGCATATGAGTATAAGAGAAGAATAAAAATAGTCGCTCACCTAAACTACGACCGACATAAACATGCATACAACTAATATGATAGACAATTCTAGCTACCGTACACATACATTCCAACCAAACAAGGTCTGTCACAGCCGAGGGCTTACAAAAGTATGGAAAAGTAAGGCAATGGGTAAGAAAGGCAAAATATTTTTGGAAATGTGAGGTAATAAGCCAAGCTAGCTACCTAAACAGAACCAAACGAACCATATCCGATTCTAAACCATCTAAAAAACTGAAGCGCAAATGCCTTAATCGGCATACAAACTCACTAAGCCATATAAAATCAACTCCTCAAAATATAAAGATAAAATATAGGAGCAAAACCGACTTTTATTCAATTTCTTTTTCATTTTTTCTCTTCCTTTTTTTTTTTCCTTTTCCTCGGTTTTTTTTTTTTTTTTTTTTTGTTTTCGAATTCAACTTTTTTTCCATATATCACCAACTCCAAATCAATACAATACAACCAAACTCGGCATGATAAATTATATACCACAAAAACATACACTAAACTAGCTTGACAAGACAGGCTAAATTTGGATGTAGTTAAGGGTCAAAAGGCAATTTTGGCTAAATGTGGAGTTAAATGGGTGAAAATGAAAGGAAAAGGGAATGTAAGCACC